>NC_091743.1:53535978-53538478 GCF_043380555.1 Nothobranchius furzeri | reverse complement strand
AGTTTAGCTTAGTTTCAGCTTACTTCAGCTATTCAACAACTTCAGCAATCCGTTTCTGAATTCGGCTTATGCTACTCATTTCACAGTTCAACAAAAAATTAAACTGTTAAACTAGTCCTACAACAAGTGTTTACACCTTTTTGCTTCCAGATTTTTAAATAATGTTCAGATTTCAGTTTTCTGCTGTTTAGGATTGATTTGTCCAGTCTTCACTTTTTGTGCTTTATTTACATTTTGGTGCTTTTTGCTTCTAAATCTTTCGAAACATTCAGCTCATTTTAACAGTTTTGCTTAGTTTCAGCTTCAGCAATTAGTTTCTGAATTCAGCATATGATGCTAATTTCACAGTTCAGCTAAATGTAAAAATTAAACTGTTGAACTAGTCCTACTAAAATAACAGGTGTTTAGACATTTTACCTGTCCAATTCTTTTAGACAGTGTTCACAGATTTGAGTTTTCTGCTATTTAGAATTAGTTTTTTTGATTCTTCACTTACTTTTTATGCTTTTTTTTTGCTTCTTTGTGCTTTTTGCTTTCACATCTTTCACTACGTTCAGCTCATTTAACAGTTTAGCTTAGTTTCAGCTTACTTCAGCTATTCAACAACTTCAGCAATCCGTTTCTGAATTCGGCTTATGCTACTCATTTCACAGTTCAACTAAAAATTAAACTGTTAAACTAGTCCTACTCAAACAACAAGTGTTTTCACCTTTTTGCTGTCCAGATTTTTAAATAATGTTCAGATTTCAGTTTTCTGCTGTTTAGGATTGATTTGTCCGGTCTTCACTTTTTGTGCTTTATTTACATTTTGGTGCTTTTTGCTTCTAAATCTTTCAAAAACATTCAGCTCATTTTAACAGTTTTGCTTAGTTTCAGCTTCAGCAAATAGTTTCTGAATTCAGCATTTGATGCTAATTTCACAGTTCAGCTAAATGTAAAAATTAAACTGTTGAACTAGTCCTACTAAAATAACAGGTGTTTAGACATTTTACCTGTCCAATTTTTTTAGACAGTGTTCACAGATTTGAGTTTTCTGCTATTTAGGATTAGTTTTCTTGATTCTTCACTTACTTTTTGTGCTTTTTTGCTTCTTTGTGCTTTTTGCTTTCACATATTTCACTACATTCAGCTCATTTAACAGTTTAGCTTAGTTTCAGCTTACTTCAGCTATTCAACAACTTCAGCAATCCGTTTCTGAATTCGGCTTATGCTACTCATTTCACAGTTCAACTAAAAATTAAACTGTTAAACTAGTCCTACTCAAACAACAAGTGTTTAGACCTTTTTGCTGTCCAGATTTTCAAATAATGTTCAGATTTCAGTTTTCTGCTGTTTAGGATTGATTTGTCCGGTCTTCACTTTTTGTGCTTTATTTACATTTTGGTGCTTTTTGCTTCTAAATCTTTCAAAACATTCAGCTCTTTTTAACAGTTTTGCTTAGTTTCAGCTTCAGCAAATAGTTTCTGAATTCAGCATTTGATGCTAATTTCACAGTTCAGCTAAATGTAAAAATTAAACTGTTGAACTAGTCCTACTACAATAACAGGTGTTTAGACATTTTACCTGTCCAATTCTTTTAGACAGTGTTCACAGATTTGAGTTTTCTGCTATTTAGGATTAGTTTTCTTGATTCTTCACCTACTTTTTGTGCTTTTTTGCTTCTTTGTGCTTTTTGCTTTCACATCTTTCACTACATTCAGCTCATTCAACAGTTTAGCTTAGTTTCAGCTTACTTCAGCTGTTCAACAACTTCAGCAATCAGTTACCAAATTTAGCATATACTGCTAATTTCACAGTTCAGCTAAATGTAAAGATTAAACAGTTAAACTTGTCCAACTGATATAACAGGTGTTTAGATATTTAAGCTGTCCAGATTTTTATACAATGTTCACAGATTAAAGTTTTTTATTTTTATTTTTATATATATTTTTTTGCTATTTAGCATTATTTTCTCTATTCTTCACTTACTTTTTGTGCTTTATTTGCTTGTTGGTGCTTTTTGCTTCTACATCTTTCAAGACATTCAGCTCATTTTGACAGTTTTGCTTTGTTTCAGCTTCAGTTAAGCTGTTCAGCAGCTTCAGCTCAGCTGTTCAGCAGCTTCAGCTTACAGTTTCAGCTATCCAGCATTCAAACAGCATTTGTGCAATAAATGCAATTTTTCTAGTTCTTCTTATTCTGCTTCCGTACACTTTTTGAACCGCTTCTTCTCCTTCAAATTTTGAGCTATTTCAACTATTTTATACCAAAACGTTCAGCTCGTTAAGCTCTTTCCGGCTATTACTTTTGGCATTGATATCTTTAAAATTTTTCGAGTTATTAAGCTTTTTCTGTAAAAATTTTCCCATTGAAATGAATGGGATTGGTCAATTTTCAGCAAATTCCTATCACTTTTTTGACCTAAAACTCTACTGGGTTCCTTTTAACTCAGAGACTTCATTCAAAGTTTAACAAACTCACAAGACTTTCCTGTTTAACATATCAAAGAGGCTTTTTGATA
>NC_091743.1:52998478-53195978 GCF_043380555.1 Nothobranchius furzeri | reverse complement strand
CTTTCTGTCGCTTCATATGGGCTGGAGACAAAAAGATGTCTTGCTGCTGAATCTGAGAAACAAGATAAGCCTTGCAGTTGCTTGTGTGTCACTTTATTTGGCAAAGAGCGAAGGTTTTCACTGCTGAGTCGTGAAAAGGAGGGCTTTTCTTTGTTAATCTGAAAGAATATTTGGAGATTGCGACAATTTAACAAATTGTTTCACACAAAAACGTCACATATTTGGACTGGATCTCACCAGACTGAAGCCTGTGACTGCTTCATTGTAAATGACTTCACCCTGATCTTCTGACCTTTTATAAAGAAAACTTTCAGATTCCTCCAGACTTAAAGAAGGATTTGCTTCTTCTTCAGGATAACTAGCAAATATTAGAATGCTTATTAAAAATTATAGCTACATAACTCATCATTATGCATCATCATGCGTCATCAGGCATTGAGCAAAAAATTGAATAGAAAATTCTATTTTTTTCCTTCAGTGGGGAAACCTTTGTTTGACAGCAGAAAAGTAGATTCTCATCAAGAAAATGTAATACAAATATAAAATGATTTAAAGTGAATAAAAAAGATATTTGTCCATCCATTTTCATCTGCTTATCTGGAGTCGGGTCACTGGGGCCTAAGCAGAGAGGCCCAGACTTCCCTCTCCCCAGCCACTTGGGCCAGCTCCTTCAGGGGGAATCCCAGGGCCTTCTCTGGCCAGTTGAAAAACATAGGGCCTCCAGTGTGTCCTGGGTCTTCCTTTAGGGTTTCTCCCAGTTGGATGCACCCGGAAAAACCTCACCAGGGAGGTGCTGAGGAGGCATCCTAACCAGATGCCCGAGCCACCTCAGCTTTAGGTCTCAGGTCTTCGAAGTACTCTGCCCACCGATTCACAATGTCTCGAGTTGAAGCCAGCAGCACACCGTAAACTACACACTAAACTATAAACACTTTTGGTAGCAGACTGCTTTCCTCTCCTGAGGTGCCGGATGGTGGACCTGAATCACTTTGAAACTATAATGAAGTCTTTCTCCATGGTCTCACCGAACTCCTCTCACACCCGGGTTTTTGCCTCTGACCACCTGAGCTGCATTACACTTGGACTGCCGGTACTCATCAGCTGCCTCTGGAGTCCCAAGGGCCAAAAAGACCCAAATAGGACTCTTTTTTCAGCTTGACAGCATCCCTAACCCCCGGTGTCCACCAGTGGGTTTGTGGGTTGCCGCCACGACAGGCGCCGACTACCCTGCGGCCTCAGCTTCGGTTGGTCGCCTTGACAATGGAGGCGTGGAACATGGCCCACTCAGACTCAGTGTCTCCTGTCTCCCCGGAACGTTTTATGTTTATGTATTTAGCAGACGCTTTTGTCCAAAGTGACTTACAAGTGATAATCGGCATATTGCCCTTGAGGCTAACAACAACAATAACAACACCAACTTGACATCAGTCATGGAGAGTAGGGAACAAGGAGTGGACAGTAGAGAGGGGGGACAGCTGCAGGGAGGGGTGCTAGTTAAGAAGATGCTCTCTGAAGAGCAGGGTCTTCAGGAGTTTCTTGAAAATTGAAAATGAAGCCGCAGTTCTGGTAGTGCTTGGTAGGTCATTCCACATTTGTGGAACAATGCATGATAAGTCTGGATTGTCCTGAGCATGGTGTAGGCACTGCTAGCCGACGATCCTGTGATGACCAGAGCGGCCGGGCCGGGCCGAGACGTAAGCCTTTGCAAGAGGATTCAGGTAGATGGGAGCCGTACCATCTCGGACTTTGTATGCTAGTGTTAGCAATTTGAATTTGATGCGTACTGCTAGCGGTAGCCAGGGGAGCTCAATGAACAGAGGGGTGACGTGTGCTCTTTTTGGCTGATTGAAGACCAGACGCACCACTGCGTTCTGGACCATTTGAAGAGGTCTCACAGTACAGCCTGGAAGACCAGTTAGAAGGGCATTGCAGTAATCGAGGCGGGAGATGACAGTAGATTGCACCAGGAGCTGGGTGGCATGTTGTGTTAGGTATGGTCTGATCTTTTGTATGTTATACAGCACAAAGTGGCATGAACGAGCAACAGAGGCAACATGATCTTTAAAGGTCAGGTGTTCATCAATCACAACACCCAGATTTCGAACTGCCTTTGAAGGAGCCAGAGACAGGAAGTCATTTTGGATTGAGATATTGTGCTGTATGGATAGTTTTGCTGGGATGACAAGTAGTTCAGTTTTAGAGAGGTTGAGTTGGAGATGGTGGGATTTCATCCATTTTGATGTCAGAGAGACAGTTTGATATTCGTGCAGAGACAGTGTGGTCGTCCGGTGGAAATGACAGATAGAGCTGGGTGTCGTCTGCATAGCAGTGGTAGGAGAAGCCATGTAAGTAAGTAAGTAAGTAAAAGTTTATTTATATAGCGCCTTTCTCAGATATAAATCATAAAGCGCTGTACAACATGATAAAGATCAGGGCAAATACCTCTAACCAATAAAAACATCCGAAAAACAATAGCAGTGATAAACGTAGAAAATAAAATCATGTGTATAAACAAAGTGAAGGTGTGAACCCAAACAAAGCCATCTTTTTGAAACATTTAGGGAGGGAACGCCTGGATGAAAAGGTGAGTTTTTAGATGATTTTTAAAGACCTCTACAGTGTTAGAAAGACGGAAATCGAATGATCTCACCCAGTGAGGTGTTGTATATGGCAAAGAGAAGAGGTCCTAGTACAGAGCCCTGGGGGACTCCTGTGGCAAGATGGTGCACGGTAGAGGATCGTCCAAGCCAATCCTCTACCGTATTCCACTGAATGATCGTCCTGTGAGGTACGATTCAAACCAGGCGTCCCATGCTAGAGAGTGTGGACAAAAGGAAGCCATGGTTGAAGGAAGCCATGGTTGACAGTGTCAAATACAGCCGACAAGTTGAGCAGGATAAGCACTGAGGATTTGGCAGTCGCTCTAGCTTCTTTTAAGGATTCAGTCACTGCTAACAGAGCAGTTTCAGTGGATTGGCCCTTTTTGAACCCAGATTGGTAAGGGTTAAGCAGACAGTTTTGTGAGAGGTATTCTGTGATCTGCTTGAAAGCCACCCTTTCAATGGTTTTGGACAGAAAAGGGAGGAGAGAGATAGGGTGGTAGTTCTCCACATGATTTGGAGGAAGAGCTGTTTTTTTGCAGCGGTTTAACCTGAGCATGCTTGAGAGAGGTGGGAAATGTACCGGATGTCAGTGATGCGTTGATCACATGTGTGACTGCTGCGGCTACTGTAGGAGCAATAGCTTGGAGCAGCTTAGTCGGAATGGGGTCCAGAGGGCATGTAGTAGGGCGGCTGCACGTGAGAAGCTTGGACACACAGTTCTCAGTGAGAGGGGAAAAAGAGGAATATGAAGCACTAGGGCTTGAAATGGTTGGGCTAGAAGGAGTTTGTGGTAGCGAATATTCAGGAGTGGCCAGATGAGTAAACAATTTTCTTATAGCTGCCACTTTGTCAGTGAAAAATGAGGCAAAGGAGTCAGCTGATAGATTGTTGGTAGGAGGTGGAGATGGAGGGTTGAGCAGAGTTTTGGAAGTTCTGCCAGAGGTGGGAATAGGAGCTCCTTCTGACAGGAGACCAGCATACACTCACAATACGTTTGGGCCTGCCAGGTCTGACCAACATCCTCCTCCACCATCAAAGCCAACTCACCACCAGGTAGTGGCCAGTTGACAGCTCCTCCCTCTCTACACCCAAGTGTTATGGCCACCAGCCTGGCCTCTTCAGGTGCAGGAGCCAGGATCACCCAGCCCCAGGGATCAGCCAGACACCGCCCCTCCTCCTCCTCTCCTCCAGGCTTCTGAGGAGAACAGCTGAGCTGAATCTCTGACGACCAACACCTGGGATAAAAAGGCTGTGCCTTCAGCAGTCTGGGAGGCAGCAGTGCAGGGGTTCTGCTGTCCCCCAGGCATCGTTTTGTTTACAGTCCCTTCGTTTTTGATGAGTTTTAACTTCTAAAGTTTTAAATCTGAATGATCCAAAGGGAACTTTGGGTGATGTCAACTTGGTTGACTCTGCTTTAAGGTTAACTCTGTTTTGGTTTTTAGACTTTTATCAACTTCGTTGTGTTTTAAAACGCCTTCAGTTTTGGTAAAACTTAGTTAACCAGGTGTTTTAAGTGTTGATAAGTAGTCTTGTAACCATTAACCTTTTTGAGAATATTTTGTTTAGCATTATTTTAAGAATGTTCTCCCATCTGTTTGCTCACTGGTTTTAAACCCTTTTATGGCAATTAAACCCATTTTTAATTCACTGTCATGTTTCTTATGTTACCCCCTCCTTCATATTTTAACAGCACATGTTGAGTTTGTAACACCAAGTGTCCAAGACATGCGGCAGCAGATCAGATGAGATGACAACAAAATCAACCATCAAGCTGCAGCCTTAGATATCCTAGTACCAAGAGCACATATGGACACCTTCATGTCTGAACATAGTGTTCATTATGGACGATCCAAGACAAGCACGGAAGTCCAATAACAAAGCACCACTCCAGTTCAGATCAGAGGGGCCTTTCCTCCCAATCGCACCCCTCCTGGTCTCACTGTTGTTGCCCACCTGAGCGTTTGAAACATCCATCCATCCATTAGAATTATCAATAAGCACATCACATGTATCCCTGAAAATCCCCCAGCAGAACGAGGGAGTCACTGGAAGGAGCGCTCTCTAGCACCCCTTCAATGACTCCAATAAGGGTTGGTGGTTTGACCTGTAATTTGGTGCATAATCACAAACCACAGTTAGGGTTAAACATAATTTAACCACACGATAGATTTCCGACAAGTTCAGCATTCTACCCTTTTCCAACTCACACTTGACAGTGATAAAGGTTTTATAAATGTTATGAACAGAACCGGTAACAAAGGTCAGCCTTGTTATAGTCAGACTCTCTCAAGAACAGACACGGTCTATTGCAGAAAAGACCAAAGCATAACAAGAATTTACTGAGTAAAATTAAGAATTTCTTAGCAAACAATCCCAGAAATGAAGAATGGCACATTCAAAGGTTTCAGAGAAAGGTAGCTACCTGACCACTGTGTGGGTGTGTGTATAGAGATGATCTTAAATGTCACTGTGTGGTGCTCCAGCTGAACGTCTCTGTGGTTTCCTGAACATTGTACATCTCGAGCTTGGCTGAGATCATTCACACACACACACACACACACACACACACACACACACACACACACACACACACACACACGCACGCACGCACGCACGCACGCACGCACGCACGCACGCACGCACACACACACACACTGTTTTATATGAAGAAAAACCTGCTGTAAAATGAGCCACCAAAATGCAGGTTTCACAATAAAGTGTGCCACTAGATGTGAGAGCATGTGCTGGTGGGATTTTCTGCCCCAGAAATCAGGTCACTAATCAGGGCATGTGTTGTAATAGTTGTTTATTGGCTGTGTATTATAATATACACATTATAAAACACATTCATTTCTTATGTTTATGTTTATTTATTTGGCAGACGCTTTTATCCAAAGCGACTTACAATTTATAACCTGTAGGGCATGTTGTGATCTGTGGGGGAAACCAGAGCACCCGGAGGAAACCCACGCGTGCATGTGGAGAACACGCAATTCCACGCAGAAAGGCCACAGCCGAGTTTCGAACCTGCAACCTTCGTGCTGTGAGGCAACAGTGCTAACAACTGTGCCATCATGCAGCACACACATACATTCACACACTGATGGGGATGAGCTACGATGTAGCCACAGCTGCCCTGGGGCGCACTGACAGAGGCGACTGATGAAGGCAACTGGACTTCTTTGATTTCTTTAAAACGCTTCATTTCTCATCTGAGGAGCTTTGTCAATTCTAACTGGAATATGGGAGAGTCAAGCTTATACGCTGTAGTTGTGTGTCCTCTGTTGTGAGTTGGCTGCGTGACATGTTGAGTAAAATCCATATAATTCAAGATGTTTGAAAAATCTGTGACTAAAGGGTCTAAAAGGTTATCAGTTGTCTGTTGTTATTTGAAGAGCAGAAACTACTCTGAGTACCCCGCCTCTCCATATCCTGATGAGTCGTTAGCCTCTATTGATGGTGAGTTATCGTGTTGATTAGATGCAGGAAGGTGTGACCTAGACTGAAACTGAATGAGATTCAAAGCTGCATTATTGGTGCTGGAAAGGTTAAATCTAAGCCCCTCCCCTATTTAAAGTGGGTTTTCCTCGTTTGACATAGATAGCTTCTTTTACTCCTCTCCCCATCTGTCTTCTCTGTCCAGAATGTGGACTTTGTCATCGTCAAAGGTGTGTCCTTTGTCCTTCAGGTGAAGGTGGACTGCAGAGTTTTGACCTGAAGAGGTGCCTCTCCTGTGTTGTGCCATGCGCTTGTGTAACTGTTGTTTGGTTTCTCTAATGTAAACATCTGGACAGTCCTCACTACACTGGACTGCATAAACGATCCCACTGAGCTTCTGTTTGGGTGTTTTGTCTTCTGGATGAACCAGGTTCTGTCTGAGGGTGTTGTTGGGTTTAAAGTTTACTGGGATGTTGTGTTTGGAGAAGATTCTTTTAAGTTTCTCTGAGACTCCTGTCACGTATGGGATGATGGTGCCTTTGTGTAAAGGATGTTGTTGTTAGGTTGGTAGCAGAGCTTTCATGTTTGGTGTTAAGTTCAGTGAGATCATGGAATGGGATCAAGAATATTCTACTGACAGGAAAAAGATCTCAGCTAACATAGCTGTAAATCACAATGGATAACTCTCTGTGGTTGCATTTATTTTACATTTATTTTACTACCTCTTACTAGAGCTGTCTTTAGTAGGTGCAAAATATCTTTGGTTGTACACCTGTGCAATAGCAATAAAGTATCTTGAATCTTGATTCCTGTTAAATGTACTTGCTGAATGAGTGACCTTTTCAGGCTAAAATAACCAAATGACAAATACAGACAGAAGGACAACTTCTTTCTTCTTTTATAATGCATTGCATCACCACCTGGTATCAGAACAGGACTCAGTATTGGAAGATAATCAAAAATCAAACAACTTGGACTTGGATCAGGGGCAAAAATGTGGTTGTAACATCTCTAGATATAAGTCGGCTTTAAAAACTAAAACTATTATTTATGAACTAACATTAACACTAATGACACTAATTGATAAATTTTTATTATGTTGTTTGAACCCAAGGATCTCATTATCAGAATTTTCCAACTTGTTGGATTGCTCTATAAGTGCCCCTTTTTTTACTTTGAGAACCCGCCCCGTCAAAGGTCTCTGCACAGCCCTGACCAAGGAACCATTTCTTGATGTCTTGTCCCTGTCCCGGTTGTCTAGGAGATACATCACCAGGAACCGCCAAGACCTGTTCCAATGTTCATGTTCTACTGAGGCGTCTGTTCTCCGTTTGTTAGCCGTTTAGCTAGCTGAGCAAGGACACACAGGAGGTGTCTTGTAGCCTACCCTTGGTCAAAAATGTCCCAGAATACACCGCAGTATTTTCAAATATACACTATTTATCTCCCATGTTACGTGACCGCCGTGGTCACGTGACGTTACGTGACCACGGCGGTCACGTGATGCAAGTCTGTTCCATTTAACCATTTTCTTTGACCAAAGAAGGACAGTGTCCTCATAAGCAAGGCACCTGGCCTCACAAGACCGGATGCCTTGACATTGAGAAACACACTAAGTCTCTGAGCAACGCCATATTAGACACCATGTTTTTTTTCATTCAAAATAAAAACAAATAAAACATATAAACAATAAGAAATACATAACAAAAAATTTAATTTGAACGAAAAGGAGCAGAAGGAAGAAAAACATCTTATAATTTCTGCCCCCTTTCCCAGAAGAAATAACCAATTTGTATACAATTTCCTTTTGTCAGACACGCATACAGATTCATTTTAAACTTTTTCCTGCTCTAAATTCCAGTGCGATCATGATCATTGATTTAATTTACATTTTCATAATTATTTAGTACACTCAGTTTGGTACATGTTTTGAATATATTAAATTACAGTTTTTTTAAATTTCCCTATTCCATAATTTAACACCATTTACAGATATATTCCATTCCTTAATTTTAGTTCTAAATCTAGGTTTTGTAAACACATCGGTTTATTTCAGCATGTAATTACTAGTTCTCTTTTCAAATATCTCCTGAATGTTTGTTGGCAGAGTACCTAAATTGGCTTTATACATGGTTTGTAAGATTTTTCAGTCTTTTATATCATGAAATTTCAGTAATTTATATTTAATAAACAATGGGTTTAATGGATCTCTACAGCCATTATAATTGATGATTCTCAGAGCTCTTTTCTGTAAAATAAATGAGGGTTGTGTATAGTTTTTGTATGTTGCTCCCCAGATTTCTACACAATAAGTCAAGTATGGAACAATCAGTGAATTGTACAATGCCAAGAAACCAGAATTAGTCAGTAAAAACTTGACTCTATGTAATACTCCTAAGGATTTGGCAATTTTACCTTTTATGTAACTAATTTGGAGTTTCCATGTCAAGTCTTCATCAATAAGAACTCCAAGAAATTTAGTTTATCTTACTCTGAATTGCAATCCCATCTATTTCCAATGACACATCACTGTTCTTTTTATAATTAAACAGTATAAAATTTGTTTTATTAAGATTCAGTGTTAATCTATTTATATCAAACCAGTTTTTAATTTTAATCAGTTCATCATTTATCACTTTAGCCACCTCCTCAATATTTGATCCTGAGTAAAACAGTGTTGTATCATCTGCAAATAGAATGGTACCGAGTGGCTTAGATACATTTACCAAGTCGTTAATAAACAAAATGAACAGTTTTTGTCCGAGGACCGACCCTTGTGGCACTCCACAATTAATTTAACATAGTTTTGATGTATGGTCTTTTATCTGAACAAACTGTTTCCTTTTTTCTAAATAAGTTTTAACCCATTGATGAGCCACACCTCTTATTCCATACTGACTTAATTTCGAAGTAACCTTGAGTGATCATTGACGTCAAATGCTTTTTTTCAAATCAATCAAAACACTAACAAAGTCATTTTTATTGTCAAATGCTGTTATATTATATATTGTGATAATATTATAATATGTGATATTGTATCCGTTAATTCCATTATTGCCATTGCTGTGGAATGTTTAGTTCTTGTTGTGGTTATACGTCAACGAATAATTTGTAAGCTTTTACTTACTTTTTGGATTCTTCAATAAAATTTGTAAATATGGAAATTTTACTGATTTTTTAATTAATTAGTATATCCGGGGATATCCTTGGGGCACCATCCCCTTTTAACAGGGGAAAAATTGAATCCGAACCTCTTATCAATCTGTCTAAACGTTCCGTGAATCCTAACGAGCTGCAGTTAAATTTCATACCACACAAACAAATCACCTTAGACAGAAACTTAATTGAATAATGAGCTTTATTAACTAATAATCACTTCAGGTCCTTCTGAAGCGTTCAGCCAACAATATCAACCAACTGATTTTATCAAATGAATAACAAGTAATTAAACAATGAAATAATAATGTAAAACAATCTGACCCAATAAGTGTGTGTTTTAGCTTGAGTTCCTCCAAACACTAAAAACAAGTATGTGGTGTGTCCCCCTAAACAGGGAAAACCAGAATCTGTGAGTGTGTGCGCGTGTGTGTATGTGTGTGTGTGTGTGTGTGTGTGTGTGTGTGTGTGTGTGTGTGTGTGTGTGTGTGTGTGTGTGTGTGTGTGTGTGTGTGTGGGTGGGTGGGCAACTTGCACTTTAAACTTCCGAAGCACTTTCAATCACAGTAACTTACACTTAATTCACTCAAAACACTTCAAAAAGATCAAGAAACAACACAAAAGATCAATCAGAAATGAATATCTGATAGTTTGTCAGCCTGGCCACAGCATAAAAACTATTTAAGATATTAAACAATGACAAACAACAAAACGGATTACTCTTAAAAGGATCCAATGGCGTTTTTTGGTACGGAGAAGAGAAAACCGGTTCTACTTTAAAACGATCCATGGTTTGATCGCTTATTTTGGTCTAGAAGAGGAGCGGAAGAAAGAGAAATAAGAAAAAAAAAGCTTGCGTGAGCGAACCCCCAAGGCGTCCCTTTGTGTTCGCGCTGCAGGTCAGATGGTTTCTCCGTTGATTTGATGGTTTTCTGCTGTTTTCCAGCCAGGTTCTGTGTCCTCACACGTCCGAAATCGTAGCAGCAAGCGATTTCTCACACATCAGCTGGAGTTGAGCACCAGGAGAGCAGATCTGATGGGTTTCCACTGCTTTTCAGCGGTTCTGTGTTCGATCCACTTCAGCAGCCAGGCCTCCCGCGTGCTCACGTTGTTCGGAGCGGCAGCAACGAGCGTGTCCTTCACCGCCAGTTAAACTGGACAAAAGAACGATAAGTTTCACTTTTCGCTAAGATTTATAGCTTTCAGCAGCTGGCGGGGAAAAACTCTGTGTGGTTCCCGCACATGCGCAGAACGTGTTTCCGGTGTTCGGCGGTGACGTCATCACATTGCTTCCGGCTCAAGGAATCATGGGAAATGAAGTTGTAGCTGGCGCTGATGTTTTATTATGCTCTTCAGAGCAATTTTGGCACAGTCTTTTGGAGAAATTACTGCATAGTAATTTTCTCTTGAGGGCAGACCCTCAACAGTTCTAAACCCAGATTGTTCATTGTTTAAAATATATTTTTTTGATGAATTTATCCAACCTTGATACAAATACTTTTTCCAATATTTTAGAAACCTGTGGAAGCAGTGACACCGGCCTGTAATTATTGAAACTATGTTTATCACCACTCTTATACAAAGGAATGACTTTCGCTGTTTTCATTGCATCAGGAAAATTTCCAGTAGAAAGTGATAGATTACAAATGTAAGTGAATGGTTCAATGACAGATCCTATGATGGTTTTAACAGTTATCATGTTCAGGTCCTGATAATCGTTTGATCGTTTGTTTCCACAGTTTTTTACAATGTTTCGTGTTTCTTCTTTATCTACTTTGTCAAGGACAATACTATTGACAGTACTAATAATTGTGGTCAATTTATCTTCTATTATTGGTTTGTTCTCTATCAAACTCCTACCTACATTTATAAAAAAATCATTAAACTCATCAGTGATTTGTTTATCATCATAAATATCTTTTTTGTCCTTGAAAAAGGGATTTGGAATACTGGATTTTGTTTTCTCTCTATTAGTCACACTGTTCATTATTCCCCAAGTAGATTTTGTGTTATTTTTATTCTGATTAAATAGATTACCATAATAATCTTTTTTTGCTTTATTGTCACCAATTTATTATTATATTTTTTATATCTATCTTCTGCTTCCCTTCTTTGCAATTTTAAAAAACTCCTATATAAATTATTCTTTTTTGCACATGCATTCTTTAATCCCTTAGTCATCCAAGGTTGATTTTCCCTTTTACCTGTAGATTTGATTAATTCGCAGTTATCATTATATGACTTCAACAGTATTTTCATGAAGGATGTGTATGCAGCATTGACATCCTTCTACGGAAACCCGTGAGGACTAAATAAATGGACTGATTTGTAACAAACAGTTACAAACCATTGTCCATTCATAAACATTGTTGTTTTACACATTTACCTCTTCACTCGCTGCCATTGATGAAAGGGAGTCTGATGTGATTGTCATTTTGCTGAAATCAAACGTGACTTCAGAGTAAACGAGCACGGCAGAGGAGTGTGCGATGTGCTTCTGACACCTCATTTTCTGATTTGCTACGCATTACCTTTAACAGGCAGCACACTCTTTAGTCCGAGAGAATTGAACTAAGACCCTCCAAGGTATTTAACATCCTAGATTTATGATCAGAGTAGTCCCAACATCCTCAACATCCTGCCAGGGCAGTCTTAACACACCACACATGGGAGGAATATCTGATAAATTATTTTTATAGCAATTACGGTAACCAGGTACATATGAGCAGGGTAAACTTGGGTCAAAGCCGGGCCTTAGATTTATACCAGGTGTAACAGGATACACACCTTCCAAAGATGTCCACTTTTGTCTCATTCCTAAAAGTTTTGGGGATCATCAAGATGTTTTTTGGTTAATGTGAGCCAAACCTTGAAACTCCCATGGAGGCCTTTTTCATTGTTGAACCATGACCTCTGACTTAAATCTTAACCAGCGAGGCTTGCAGGGCTTTAAATATTCAGGGTTCTTAACAATGGCACACAATGTGAAGTCAGTTCTTAATTCTGCAGGTCTGGTATCACCCAGGCCTGGGTGTGGCTCATGCAGTTAAACTCAGCTTTCTAATGAGTGCCTGATCATAATTAATTCACGGTTTAACTAGTGGCTTTTTCACACCAGGCCAAGTTGGTTTAGATGGCTTTTTCACTTGGATTAAGTATTTGGGGGTTTGTGTTCTTCACTGGAGAAGAAAATCTTGCTTGTCAACTGTAGTTATTTTCTTATTGTGACACAATTTTGACTAATAAATAATTTTGTGATAAATGTCATGCACTATGTTATGCTTCTAATGTGCTAATCACACTGCTAATCTTCAATCAGATGTGTGTGTGTGTGTGTGTGTGTGTGTGTGTGTGTGTGTGTGTGTGTGTGTGTGTGTGTGTGTGTGTGTGTGTGTAAACAAGGCTTTGGTTTGAAGCTTTGTGTTTATGCCTCTGCAGTGGGACATTTTCTCAGTAACGACCACAGAGTTTCTGATCACAGCCAGAAGCAGACTGGGACACCTGTTAACCTCGTTATCAGTGCTGTGGTCACCCTGGCCTATATACTGAGACAGAAAAAACATATCACAGTGGTCTTTGGTGAAGATCAAAGCACATGTTTGGGAAAATTAAACTAAAAATCCATGTAAAAATAATATTACAACTCAATTTCTCTGCTGAAGAACATATATAAATCATATCACTTTAATATTCATCTGAAGTTTGTAAATTACAAGCAGATGCACTGTATGATTTAGTTCAGGTTTGACTGATGGCACAATGTTTATGCACATATTTAACTTGCAAATGTGGAAAATTTAAAATAAGGTCAAATTTAAGAATATCTACAACGATTTGATCAAGTACTCTATACTGTGGTGTCTGTGGTTATTCATGCAGAAACTATCAAGTCATCAATCCATTTTCATCCGTCCGGTCGAGAGGACAGCAGCCTAAAGGTTCGTTTATGCTTGACGCGTCCGCGAGGTCCGCACGGCTCCGCCTGGCGAAATTGCATAATTTTAACAACCACGTCCCTCCACCGCGCCTCTGCACAGCCCAAAATTTCCGCAACACGCACCTAGGAAAATTTCTAACCACGCGGACGGTCGGACGTGGAAAAACATGGCGGACTGGCGAGAACTAGTATGGCAGAGGTTCGTGAATACAGACATTTGTATGATTCAGCTCTCAGAGATCACCGTGATCAACATGTTGTTAATAATTCTTGGAGAGAAATAGCTCGCACTGTCGGAAAAGACGAGGACGCTGTTAAAAATGCTGGAATGCCATGTTGTAAACAACAGTAATTTCTACTTCTACTATGGTGTAGTGTTGGATGCATGCTGTAGAGCTCCATGCTGCCCCGTTCAGTTTGGGAGAATATTGGCTCACCGCAGAGACAAGCCGCACGAACCATAAAGCTTGGTTTATGCTTGACGCATTCACTTTCTGCTTGGTGATGCGGCTCGCGGATGGAACGCCCTTCACAACTCGCAGCGTTTATGGTTTGAGCGGCTTGTCTCTGCGGTGAGCCAATATTCTCCCAAACTGAACGGAGCAGCATGGAGCTCGACGGCATGCATCAAACACTACACCACAGTAGAAGTTAAAATTACTGTTGTTTACAACATGGCATTCCAGCATTTTTAACAGCGTCCTCGTCTTTTCCGACAGTGCAAGCTAATTCTCTCCAAGAATTATTAACAGAGAGCTGAATCATACAAATGTCTGTATTTACGAACCTCTGCCATACTAGTTCTTGCCGGTCCGCCATGTTTTTTCGCGTCCGACCGTCTGCGTGGTTAGAAATTTTCCAAGGTGCGCGTTGCGGAAATTTTTGGCCGTGCGGAGGCGCAGTGGAGGGGCATGGTTGTTAAAATGATGAAATTTCGCCACGCGGAGCCGTGCGGACCTCACGGACGCGTCAAGCATAAACCAACCTTAAACGCTGCGAGTTGTGAAGCGCGTTCCATCCGCGAGCCGCATCACCAAGCGGAAAGTGAATGCGTCAAGCATAAACCAAGCTTAAGCAGGAGGGCCCAGACTTCCCTCTCCCCAGCCACTTGGGCCAGCTCCTCTGGAGGAATCCATAGGCCAGCTGAGAGACATCGTCCCTCCAGCGTGTCCTGGGTCTTTCTTTAGGTCTCCTCCCATTTGGACATGCCTGAAAAACCTCACCAGGGAACCGTCCAGGATGCATCTTAACTAAATCCCCAAGCCACCTCAACTGGCTCCTCTCGATGTGGAGGAGCAGCAGATCTACTCTGAGCCCCCAGGAGGTGTAACGCTGCTCTTCTCTGGGACCTGCACTCATTAGGATCATCAAGCTCACCTGTGCCTGAACTGGTTACCTCCACCTGCTCCCCTCACTATTTAAACCCTCCACCTCCCTGTCCTCTCTGCCAGATTATCTTGTGTGCTTCCCTGCTACAGATATCTAGCCATCTATCCAAGACCAAGTTCATGTTCCTGTCTTCTGTTCTGACCAAGTTTATGCCCCTGACCTCGCCTCTTGCTCTACCCTTCCTGGATCCTGTTTGCCTCTCTGCTTAACGGATACCTGACCCGTTTTCTGGATATTGACCACCGAGACCTGCCTAATCCAACTGCAAGTATTCAAATCTTTGCCTCCTCGTGTATGACCTCTTGCCTGCCTTGTGTGTTTCAATTGAATTCTGGATCTCGCCCTCTGTGATCATTTTTGCCTTGGTTCTCCTCCCTCCACTTCCCACACGGAAAGAAACCCCACCCCCTGCTGTCGGACGTCCCTCCTGCTTAAATTCCTGGCTGCCAATCTCCACTGCAGGTTAGTTAAGCAGCTCTATCATCTCTCTGGTTCTGGAAACTTTCAAGAAATCAGTCCCTCACCTGCTCTCTCTCTGCAGCTCCTCCAAGCGTTTTTTTTTTATCCCAAGCTACCGCCCTCAGTTGGATTCAATAAAACATCGTCTTTTACTGCTTATCCTGTGTTGTGTGGCTGAATTTCCGGGTCTTGCCAGTGAGTCATTACAGGATGACCAAGTTTCTACCATTTTCTCTAAGGAAAAGCCAAGACACCCTGTGGAGAAAACTAATTTCGGTCGCTTGTGTCTGCGATTTCGTTCTTTCGGTTACACCCAAGCTCGTGACCATAGGTGAGGGTAGGAACGTAGATCGACCGGTAAATTGAGAGCTTTGCCTTCTGGCTCATCTCTCTACCACGACAGACCGGTGTACAACGCCCGCATCCCTGCAGATGCAGCACATCTGGAGAGAAGACAAGACATTCTACCTTTTTCCAATTCAAAACCATGTTCTCGGATTTAGAGAAGCTGATTCTCATAAAATTAATTACAAAACCTCTTCGACTGCAAAATTGCTCTTTGATTAATTTCTAGCAATTTTTAAAATGTATTCATTCTTAAGTTCAAGTCCCATTAGTCATCCTTACACACTGGTGTGTGTATAAAAACAATTTACCTCAGCAAAGATGCAGATGTCACACAGATGTAAATGTGGAATTTTTTTCACTTAATTAAATTTCTTTTGAGTACATTGAACTTTGTTTTTTGATCTTCTAAGTGAGCTTGTGTGGATTACATACCGTAAATCCTCTAATACAGGCCTGTATTCAATTAACGGCCGGGTCTCATATTTTGGCCGGTGTCGGAGTCGGCGGAGGTGAATAATGGCTGGTTTCTTATTGTGGCCGGGTGGAATGTGGTAACAAGCAAGTACGGGGGGCGGTTGTGTCATCGTCTCACTTTTGATTTGCCAGTGATAGACCGCGAGGGTAACTTTAACCGTGCGGAGACGAAGAGGAGGCGAAAATTTGATATCAAGTTCAAAGAGAATGTGCTGATTATGCTGCAGAACACTCTGGGGAGCAGTAGGGGTTGTATGAACTAGTCGACTTCACTATAGTGACTTTTTATGCCTGTCATCGACTAGTCGCTGTCACGTGATAATGACCGGCAAGATGCAGCCCTCGGAAAAGACAGCAGCCTGCTGTCAGCAGGTGCAAGCCCCTACGCTTGGGGGGGGGGGGGGGGGGGGGGGCAACGCGCTGTGCCAGAGCGTCGGTACTGACACTCGATCGTTCATTTCGGTTCATTTCCTTTAATGTTTTCTGTCTTTTATTTGCGCCTGATGTGTTTAGCTGCTGTGGAGCGGAGCACATCACCTTGTCCTCCGACGCACCGATCACTGATGCGGCCGCCAAGCAGGGAGCACTCCGCTGTTTTTGCGGTCGGTAGATCTGCCTCCTGAGCACAGCCACAGTAACAATCAGGTGTCGCCACCTCAAAAACGAATTTAACACGCGATCGTTCATGTCAGTTCATTTCCTTTAATGTTTTCTGTCTTTTATTTGTGCCTGATTTTTTTCGCTGCTGTGGAGCGGGGCGCATCACCTTGTCCTCCGACGCACTGATCACTGATGCGGCCGCCAAGCAGGGTGCACTCCGCTGTTTTTGCGGTCAGTAGATCTTTTAGAACTGCAGTTCAAAGGTAACTCATGAGGTGAATATATCTGAACCCAGGTAGCAGTTTCTCTTTAGGACTGAGAGGAGATGCAGGAAGATAATAAACAGACAGGATAGAAAAATAGTCAAATAAAAACAAGTTAGTTTTTGTACCTGGTGGTTGTAACAAACAGACACCATTGAAGGTAATCAGAAGTGAGGAACAGAAAATGAAATAATTATTTTAATGTTTAGAGTAGCAGGAACACTGAGAGGCTGCAGGCGCATCAGTGAGTTTGCAGCCGCTGCGCGGGGGATGGGGGAGAGGGCTGAAGCAGAAACTACCATTGTTAAAAGAAATGTGTTTAACTTTGAAAATGTGGGCACAATTTTAATTGTCAAAAACTCCAGCGAACCATTAGTTCATTTTGCTCAAATAGAAATAGAGGCCTGCCTCTAATACTGGCCCTCCTTCCAATAAAGGCCTGGAGCTTGATGAGCTTGAGTCAAATACAGGCCCGGGCCTGTATTAGAGGATTTACGGTATATGATCTTACCTGCAGTAGACACAGTTCAGAATGGTGTCCATCTAAAGAATCTGCGAGAACGCCGTTGTGCCAACGCTGACCCAAAGCACACCCACCGGCCCTAGAGTCCTAGAGGAGGACAGCGACGGGAATTGTTAGCAGTAGGAAACCAAAAAAAAATTTTTAATTCATGAATTGTCACCATTCTGATTCATTCTTGCAATTCTCATCACATTGCAATGCATTTTTTAGGTTCAAGACATAATTTATCTCCTCTACATATAGAACAGAACAAAGCCCTTTACTCAGGATGAAAACACAACACAGGTCAATGATGGTTTTGAGCATACTCAAAAAATCTGTGGGGTGCTGAGTGGAGAGTGGTGACAGCATGTCCATGACCTGTGCTCCAGGGTAACTTAAGGCTAGTTTGCTTCTGCGTCGGTGCGGAGACACGCTACACCATTATTTGTCGTTGTGAGGGCTCTCCAGCAGGCTCGCAAGGACGGACAGTCGAGCCCACGTTTCTTAGCATCCGTTGAAAGAGACAGGAAATGCAAGCTTGTGATTGGTCAGAACGCCACTTCCTTTAAATTCAACAGCACCGCCATTGCACCCTCAAAAAATAAAGAGAGCCGATGATATCTAGTGGCAGAAACGGAGCAGCTTGAAGAATACCTCATGGAAAAATGCTTAAAAATATTAATGTTTTTATTCACCTGCAACTGGAGTATAAAGGTACGCATCAAGCGTTTTACTCTGGGATGGAAATGATGGGAAACGTGGCTTTAGAGGGGGCAAGCACATGAAGAGGTGGAGGAGAGTGAGGGACAAATTTGTCCGTGTAAAAAGTCTCTGAAACATGAAAAAACAACATAAACACCATAGTGAAGGCACTATCTTGGACCAGATACGTGACAGGATACCCCAGAAAAGTGCCCTCTGTGGTCCTGATAGGGAATTGCTTTGCAACACTCCCCATGAGTTGGAGAAGTCTAAAGGCAGAATGTCTCCATCAACGCCTGTGTGTCTCTCCCTCACTGAGCTGATGCAGAAGCATAAACTAGGCTTGAGTCTATGAGAATTTAAGCATGACTGACTACAATGGCCCTCCATGCCAGCAAGTCCTGGTTTGACCTAGGGTCTCCTGCCAAAAAGGCTCAACCAGGAGAAATTCAGGAGGCAGCCTAAGGAAATGCCGGAACCACCTCAACTGATTCATCTTGATGTGGAGGAGCAGCGGTTCTTCTACAGCCACCTTGTGAGGAAGACCCAGTCCTCTGCATTCTTGATCTTGCACTTTTGGTAATCCTAAAAAATAAAAAGGCTACACTTAAAACAAAACATCTGGGTCAATCATAGGTGGCCACACTCTTGGATTACTTGACATTCATTTTGATTGCAAATGGCATGGTTGTGCAGTACTGTTGCCTCACAGCGAGAAGGTCGCTGGTTCAAATCCTTGGCTGCTGTCTTTCAGGGCATGTGTGGGTTTTCTCCTGCTGGGTACTCTGACTTGTCCCTAGAGGTGAAAATGTGTGACTGGTTGTTTGTCTCTGTGTTGACCAGTGATGGACGGGAAACCTGTCACAGGTGTCTCCAGCTTCCCCATGACACTAGGAGTAGTGAGTATAAGTTATTACATGTTTTTAGTCGGTGAAAATTAGTTTTTCACAAGAAGTCAACAGGATCTGGTGACATCAACAGCAAGGTGTTTGCAACAACTAAAGTTTTACAGACTCATAAGAGAAAGTACAGGTGGCCAGTGTGTGTGTGTGTGTGTGGTTATGGGGGAGCTGCATATCCGTCAATGCACAGGTGCATTGTGACATGTAGACCCTGAACAGCCTTGATCTTAGGCGCACGCAGACACACACCAACAAACATATTTCAGATGTTGAGATAGGTGTCATCTCAAACCACGACAGCAGTGTTTTTTTTTTGCTGTTGGGGGGGGGGGGGGGGGGGGAATTTCACGAGAAGTGAAGCCTCAGAGGTTAAAAACTTGTGTGCATGTGATCCAGGTGTGCGCTGGGGGTAGGTGCCAAATTGTCTGGGACAACACAAAGAGAAAGACTAAAAACCTGAGTCTGATCTCTGAAAGTGATACGTCTGTGTGAACGTTTATACCTCCAATAATCTTGGACATTGTTGTCTTCTATCTACAACTCAAGAAGTTTGTGGTTTTACTGTGCCATTTCTCTCTCTCTCTCTCTCTCTCTCTCTCTCTCTCTCTCTCTCTCTCTCTCTCTCTCTCTCTCTCTCTCTCTCTCACACACACACACACACACTCACACTGTGTGTGTGTGTGGATGGGGCAAAAATGTAGCTCGTCTTCAGAAAAATGGGAGTGCCACAATAAACCACAAGCAGATGCTCTGCATCATGAAAAGCTCAGGCAGACAAAAACATGATAAATCTAACTTACAGATCAACAACTTTGCTTCTTCTCCCTCTAAAATGACCAGATCAACGTGAAGTTTGGGTCAGAACTAAGTCCTCTCACACAGGTGATCTCATGTTTATTCCCAGTTCCTCTCTCTCTCTCTCTCTCTCTCTCTCACACACACACACACACACACACACACACACACCTCTGCAGTGCGTTGTCCTATCACCGGACTCACTCGTTCAGCCTCTTTGGGTTGTTCGAGTTCCCAAGATAGTTTGGTTACAGAGGGCCTGCTTTAATAGGAGGCACATTGACACAATTGTGGATCGGTTCTGCAACAGCTGAGCGAAACATCTGCTGGACTTCCAGTTCCTGCCAGAATGCTCTGCTGTTGATTAAGACTGACTTGAACCAACGATTCTCAGAAAACTTTTACCCTATTTTAGTTATTTTTTTTCACGTTTTCTGCAGATGCACCCGCCTCTTTTCTGCGGATCAATTGCCCCCACCACCCTTTTTCACCCCTCTCTATACAGCTGTTCCTTTGCCTCATGTTGCACATTCTTTCACTCTTCAAGCCTCTGGCTGTCAAGGACCCGCTGCACTCCTTCCTGCTGTGAGAACATGAAAGAGAAGAGAGGCTATCTTACTATTTGAAGGCCTGAAAGACAGAGTACAGCTGCATTCTGCAGAGCCCACTCATTTACACACACACACCCACAGCCCCAGCTGTTTGTCTCTCACCAATAACCCTGCTTGTCCCATCCTGTCCAGTCTCCCCTCCCTCGGGTCCCACAACCACCTTCCGACTCCTGCTATTTTTAGCCCGGGAGGCCGAGAGAGTCAGGGGCCCCTTCACGGCCTAATCATGGCATCCATCATGAAACCGCTGCCTTTATATTTTCAGAACTCCCCCGTCCTTTGTTTTCCATTCCTCAAACTTCCCCTCGCTGTCCTCCTCGTCTCTTAGACACAGACTCAGGTAATATACTTGGGAATGCCAAACAAAGGAAAAGCACAACACAAAAACAGGCACCGACCCGGCAAAACAACAAAGCAATTAGCCAGTGTTTGGTCTGGCTGGAACAACCGTGACCTTTCAGGAAACTCCCCCTTCCTGTGTGAGAGAGGTCAGCTCGCCGCTCAGGCCAACTGAAAGCTGAGAAGCACATCGACCGGCATTCTCAGACGTGTGTGAGGACGTTTGACACAGCTGGCATGTTTCCTCAAGGGGTCATCACAGTCAGAGGAGTCAACCTCTGTGGTTGAGGACAGCCCCGCTGTTGTTTGTTGTTTATGAAACTCGACCGCAGCGCTGCTTTGTTTTTGTTCTCTCTTCCAAACTCACAACGCTCTCCAGACTCCTGATTTTGTTTTGTTTTCAGGAAAATCAGTGGAGTTGATTAGCATCAGTAATGAGGGAAAATCCAAAGGATATCGTACCTCCTCAAAGCTTTAATCTTTTACCCACTCAGTTGCTCAGACATGTTAGAATCTAATTGAAATCTGATCAGTATTTTATTGGCTTTCCTGTGAGAGCTGAGCTGGTTTCCAGCCGTAAAGCAACCCTGCAAAGTAGATGAATAACGTCGCTGTTATGGGAAAATTCTCACAAAACTTCTAGAATTGTGTCATATCACCGATTAGATGACTTTCCAACATGTGTAGCTTTCTCCATTACCAGACACATGTCCAGATAGGATTACAACTATGTATAAATGTTTAGCAAGCAGTAACAGAAAGTCAGAGTCACGATTATCGGTGACCTCTTGTGATTATTTAGATAATCAGAGTTTTTGATGTTGCTACTTATTAAGCAGTTATTGAAAAGCTGCTTTTGACTTTTTTCACTGAAGCAAAAACAAGGGTAACGCTTCCGTTTACAGTCCCATAATTACTAAGGACTTACATGGTAATTACATAGTAAGTTAAAGTGTATTATTGTGTAACTAAAGTGTATAATTGTAATAAAGTGGATTTTTTGTGTAAATAAGTATTTACAGGGAATGATTAATAACAATAAAAACTATAAATGAACCTGAGTAATAACTGTTTAAGAACTCAGAAACAATAATACACTTTAACTTATTTTGTAATTACCATGTAAGTACTTAGTAATCAGGGGATTGTAAAAGGAAGCATTACCAAAACAAGAAAACAAAGGTAAAAGTTCCTTAAAGGGTTTTTGTGCAAACATAGTAAATAATTACTACATTCGGTGTTGCAGATAGCTGCCTGAACCGTTTGGAAGGATACACGGGGTTATTGATGAGTTAAACTTGTAAAATTTCATTATAATTGTTATCTAATTCTGCTGATGTAGTCATAGTAGGATGTGTACTTTTGTGCATTTTAAGAAATGCATATCTACCTATTTGTGTCCAAACTGGTTTTGGTCCATGAACACGTCACAGAAATCTGGTTGACAAGATTTTTCTACTGTCTGTTTAAATTTTTCTCAGATGTGTGTCATTTTTTGTCAAAGTTATATGGAGTTGTTTTAGGGGGACTGAAGGGCCACATCTGGCCCCGGAGCCACAGGTTGGCAGACCCTTGAGCTAACAGCTAGTCTGAGTGCAGCTAAGACTAAAGTGAATTTCTCCAATTTCCAATATTTTACTTTTATTCATAAACTTTGCAATAGCATCACTTTTGCATTGCACGGATGTTTTTGCAGAAACATTAGGACAGAGGTGCTCAATGAGGGTCATGGAGGGCAGGCCCAGCATGGTTTAGTTGCTTCTCTGCTCCAACACACCTGATTCAGTAGCTCATCAGGCTGTGCAGAAGGCTGTCAATAACCTGCTGATTGAAATCAGGTGTGTTGAAGCAGGGGGACATCTAAAACATAAAGGACCAGCCCTCCTGGACCAGGATTGAGCACCCCTGCATTGATTTGAAGCTTTGTTTGTGCGCCTCCCCCGAAATTAAGGTGATGCGTTTGAAAGCTGCAATATACGAGTAACCAGTAGGTGAAGTTGACAAAACGAGTGAGACACACTCACCATGGTGACTCCGTCTCTGGTTTGGAGGTCTTTCTTGCTGCTCCCTGCAAACAGTCAACGTCGCAAGGATGTGCAGATCATGTCTATATTGAGTCCGTCGGTCCCGACCACATCTGTAGGATGTCCAAACTAGATTTTTGCACAGTGGGCTGTCTTTTTTCTGCTGTGATGTCAAAATGTACCAGTTACTCACAGTGGGGACTCATCCCCAGGGGGCGCTGGGGCGCCGCCCCACCAGTCTCACAGGAAAAAGAAGAACATAGAAATCACAAAATGTAAAAAAACATGAAAATGAAACTAAAAGATCTGTACATCATACAGAGTATAGTGATGTGTATAATCTGCATTTAAGTGTAGTTAAGAAATATTCCATTACACTTTTACCAGGAACAAATCGTCTTGTGACATATTTCCTGTTCATTTTCAGGTGCAGCTGTCTTTACCATAGACCTACTCTATAACTGATGCATGCACGCTGGTTTCCCCTCCAATACAAAGAATAGGAGAGCCTTTGGTTGCAGAGGTTTGCGATCGAAATCGGGCAGAGTCTCAGCTCAGCCCATGTTCACCCGGAACCAGAAGCTATCCACAATTCATCATTCTTTTTAGCACACATTCTTTGTCCATTGTAGAGCAGCTGAGTACATCTCGTGGAGTTTTCTTTTATTATGGAAAATGATGGAATGGGGCAGTCAGGAATCAGCTCAGTTTGGCGTTGGTACATTGGATTAGACAAACCAAGTGGCTTATTTTCACTTTAACACAGATTATTATGAACATTAACCTCACTGAATTTATGCATACAAGTGGAAGAGTTTGAGTATCTCGGGGTCTTGTTCACGAGTGAGGGTAGGAGGGATCGGGAGATCGACAGGCGGATTGGTTCAGCATCTGCAGTGATGTGGACGCTGAGCCGATCTGTCGTGGTGAAGAAGAAGCTGAGCCAGAAAGCCAGGCTCTCGATTTACCGGTCGATCTACGTTCCAATCCTCACCTATGGTCATGAGCTTTGGGTAATGACCGAAAGAACGAGATCGCGGATTCAAGCGGCCGAAATGAGTTTCCTCCATAGGGTGGCCGGGCTCAGCCTTAGAGATAGGGTGAGGAGCTCGGACATTCGGGAGAGACTCGGAGTAGAACCGCTGCTCCTCCGGATCGAAAGGAGCCAGTTGAGGTGGTTTGGGCATCTGGTCAGGATGCCTCCTGGACGCCTCCCCGGGGAGGTGTTTCGGGCATGTCCTGCCGGCAGGAGTCCCCCGGGTCGACCCAGGACACATTGGAGAGGTTACATCTCCAATCTGGTCCGGGAACACCTTGGGGTCCTGCCGAAGGAGCTGGTGGAGAAGGCTGGGGAGAGGACGGTCTGGAGCTCCCTAGTTGGGATGCTGCACCCGCGACCTGGACCCAGATAAGTGGAGGAAGATGACGACGACAACGACTTTGTGAAATTTGCTTTGTTTTGCTTTTCATTCAACAGCTTATTGGGTGTCGTTGAGGTAGAAAACGTGGACTCTATCATAAAGATGAGCCTCTTCCTGTTAAGTATGTGTGCAGTTTACATTTATTGGTGAATGTTAAGTTTGTTTTTGCTGGAAGTCCTCGTGGACCTGGTACTGCGTCCGTCTGTGTGAATGGTAATTTGGCATCCCCCAGTGGTGTGATGTGGTTAGTCCATCTGAAAACAAACAGCAAAAATGCATCTCACCAAAAACATTTTACCAGCCACCACTGGTTACTGATCTCTTCTATTGACGCCATGTTTGTTTTGATTGTACCCACAAACCCAGCTCTCTATGCGGTCTGAGTTTTCTACTGTGCCCCTAGGGGAACACTCCAGTACTACATGTAGCAGCAAGTATGTGAACAAAGTGATGTAAAATTATTACAGTAAAAGGGTTTAAAATGGAAGATTTGAGCTGTTGTAGGAAGAAAGCGACACATTTTGGTCATGGCTGTGCTCAAACTAGCCATTATCTTGGATGTAGGGATGGGTACCTTTGACATTTGAATCGATCCGGTACTAATTCCCGGTACCTACGAATTGATACCGGTACTTAACGGTACCAATTTTCGATACTTTTGAGTGTTTATTATTTTAATTATCTTTTATAATTAAATATATATTTTTCTCAATATATAACAATATTTGATATATATCACGATAAATAACATTCAACTGTTTGTATTTTAACATCGTCCTTGTAGTTTTATAAGCTGATAATTAAACTGAAGCAAACATCTTTACTGTGAACTTCATTCCTTTTGCCGTCTTTTTTCATTTGATTTTTCCTACTGGGAAGTTAGAATTTCCGAGGAGAAAGCGAATGCACCATTAGCTGATAACAATGGTAGCAATGGAAACTAACATACCAAGCTAACATTATCTTGAACAGTTTATTTAGCTGCTGGAGCAGATTAAAACGATGATGCCTCACACTTAGATCATTGTCACTGGTTTCGTCTTCACCCGTCACATTTAGTAAAGTGAAGCCAAACTTTAGAGCGCGTTCATGTTCTTCTAGTCGGGAATTCGGAGTTCCGAGGAGAAAGCGAACGCACCATTAGCGAAACGGAAGCTAACATATCAAGCTAATTATATTTACCTACAGGAGCATATTAAGATGAGGATGTCTCACTTAGATCGTTGTCGCTGGTTTCATCATCACCCAGTTACCCATCACATTTAGTGAAGTGGACCCAAGCTTTAAGGGCTCGACACACGGGAGGCGACATCGCCTCTCCTCCATTCATTTTCAATGAGACATGCGCTTCAAAGCGATAATCGCGGGTCTCCCTCCTTCCAAGCAAAACGCGAAAAACGTGCGTGTGAAATTTTGCGCTCGTGCACGTGTCATGCACAGGCGACCCAGCGACGCGATCCCAGAAAGTTGAAACATTTTCAACTTTTCATCGCTGTCGCTCGGACGAGGACCAATGAACGGAGGTTTCATTCACTGACCAATGAGCAGACAGGATGCTCCGTACTTCTCCGAGCAAACATGAAGGAGAAGTTGATTATTATTATGTTTTATATAGTAAAATCAGAAGTAAGATTTCACATAACTCTAGCAGCATCATGTGAAACATCATATCTACCACTTTTTTAACTCTGAACCGCTTAAATAACCTTAATTCCCTCCAGCGTGACACAGCCAAACAAAACAACAGAAGTTTCGATTTCGCCATGGAACAGAACGCGTAGATGGCTTTGCCGCTGGCCGCTGCCGCGGATCGCCTCCCATGTGTCAGGTAATAAAAGCGACTGCGACAAATTTCGCTGATCGCTGTCGTTTGTCGCCTCCCGTGTGTCGAGCCCATTAGCCTGCGTTCTTTCTACCATGCTGCTCTGTTTACAACTGGTTTGCAGCGAGTGACGACATAACGCTCTTGCGCATGCGCAGCTGTCTTGGCAAGTTCTCGTTATGATGGACGGGTACCAAAACGAGGCACCGTTTGAAATGACGTGAATCGGTGCTCGGTCCCTATTCAGTACCCATCCCTACTTGGATGTGATCACTATGTCACCAAACTGAGGTAATTCAGGAAGCCGTCTAAAATGGGTGAGATGGATGAACAATATTTTAAGTGACATTCATGCTCGTTATCAGTGCCGCTATAAAAACATTAGCCAGGGCATGACAGCAAGAAGCTGAAGATGTTCTCATAAAATATTCTGTAGAAGACCATTACAAAGCAGAAAGCGTTAGACGAGTTTTAGGAGAAAGCAGATAAGCAGTGTCCAGCACTGAGGAAACTCTTTGGTCCGACTGCTCCTGCTGAGAAAGGCGCTCCCCTTTCCTCCCGCTCCTCCTCACTCTGATACTTTGAGCAGTCTGTGTTCACCTCATGTTTCCAGATGATGCAGGTCCCATTGTATTCCTCAAGGACGCCCAACGCACTCCTTATCAGCTTTGACGTCTTTTTCTTTCCTTATTCTTCCTCTCTGAGCTCCAAAAGGAACAAGTTAGCTATTTGTGTCGGTTCAACAGGTGGCCGACGTTCACGCATCACACCTAATTGTGAGAACTCTGGTAAATAAAACACAAGATGTTTGGGAAATGTGCGCTTAGGCCAGAAGCAAGTTTTCTCAAAAAGCTGCACGATTGCTGTCATCAGATTTATTCTCCATCTATCTGATTTGGTTAATTTCTGCACAGATTTCACATAGTTCCAAAGGTTGGGCTCTAATTCATTTCAGTTTGTTTGAGGAGAAAGGAGAACCAGCCTCTAAGTTTCTCTCAGACAAAGGGTCGTGACCCCGAAACACCGCTTCCCTTTGGTCAGAATGTTTTCCCAAAGGATGGAGTTACAACTGAAACAGAGAGCTGATCCATAGCTGCTAGCAGGGAGAGCCAGACCACACAACTGTTCAGGTTAGAGGAACTGTCAGCCTCTTAGTGGTAAATTTCTTCTTCTAACAGAAAAAACCCACAAAAACTCAAAATCATGTTGATCTGCTCCTGTGGGATCGATGTGCGTTGGCTTTGCTTCATTGCAGCGTCTGCTCCACAATTGTTTTGTCTGCAGATTAAAAAAAAAGTCACAAAAGTTAAAAAGTTTGAAATTTAGAAAACGTTTACCATTTATATGAGCTCATTGCACCAGCCTCAGACATTTCAGCTTTGGCAAACCTGGCTAAGCCGCATGTATGAACTTGTGTTTTTTTGCTTTTTTTCCCCCCAAAACACACCAAACTGATCAAATGAATGCACATCATAACTAATGCACAACCAGAGTTTTACTCAATGGAAAAAAAGCAGACAGCTGTTTTAATAAGTCTTAGTGATAGCAGCATCACACTCAACAGGCTGCTTTTACACAAGCATTTGTGTGTTTACGCAGAAGTCACTGGGTCACGAGATTTTCTTTTCTTAGTATGAATAAACCCAAATAATGCTTAAAACACCCAAATATGCAGTAAAAAATCTGAGAAATTGTGTGAAATCTGATACTGTCAAATAAAAACATTTAAATAAACACTTTAAAAATTTAAAAAATGCTTCTTTCAATTCATTTCAAAATTTATGAAGCACTGTTATAAGGTTTGAGAGTTTAACCCCATTTCTGTCCTGCGTACTTTTACTGAAGCAAAACTTCCTGCTATTGTCTATAAGATACATGTGACTACACACACACACACACACACACACACACACACACACACACACACACACGCACACACGCACACACACACACACACACACACACACACACACACACACACACACACACACACACACACACACACACACACACACACACACACACACACACACACCACAGCTCTGTTTCCTCCTCCCTCTGCTGCACAGACAGAAAGTTTCAGGAGATGATAGCAGAAGAGTTACTATGTCTCCTCTGAAAAAAAGAAGGAGCAAATTCAGGGAGATGTGAGTGAGTGAGTGTGAGTGTGAGTGTGAGTGTGTGTGTGTGTGTGTGAGAGAGAGAGAGAGAGAGAGAGAGAGAGAGAGAGAGAGAGAGAGAGAGAGAGAGAGAGAGAGAGAGAGAGAGAGAATGAGAGCAAACTAATAGCAGTTCACATGAGAGGAAGCGTTACAGAGAGAAGTCTGAGAGCTCATGTCAGCCTGTGTGTGTGTGTGCGTGTGTGTGTGTGTGTGTGTGTGTGTGTGTGTGTGTGTGTGTGTGTGTGTGTGTGTGTGTGTGACTCTTTGTCAGTGCTCGGTCGGACTGCAGCACCACTCCCCTGTCAAAGCAGAGCGATCTTCTCCCTGAGTGAGCGCACGTCCTGTTGCAGAAAACTGGTAAGTGCTGCATTATTTTTCTTTTGTGCATGTTTATTATTAAAGAGAAGACATTTCAGTTTCCATTGAAGCTGTTTTATTTACCCACAAAAGTGTAAATCTTTTGTCTCCCAAAGACAGAATTTGAGCTGCTCTGAAAGTTTTGCAGATGTGAACATTGACAGACCGGTGCAGTTGTTGCTTTTCTTCACTTCTGAGGAACGCTCGGCTTGGGTTTCATTCACTTTGGAGAAACTTTGGCTTATTATGGGTTTAGTTTTTCATCTAATGCACACAGATGCTCCTTTTTCCCTAACCCTAACCCTTTTCACCACCCAACTTTACACCCCTGCTGTCACAAACTCAACTCTAACATAAAGCAGAGAAACATCAGAGTCCCCATATGGCAAATTCAGAGCTTTTCCTCTCCTCTTCCTTGTTTAGATGCTAAATGTTTCTGTATAAGATGAAGCGCTCACCTCAGCATGTTCCCTCGCTCAACACAAGAAAACTTAGCTCTGTTTTTATTGTCCTATGCTGCTCCAGTTCTAGACAACCTTCATGACGTTTGTTGGGTCGTAAATTAGACTTTGGCTTTGTGATGCCTCCAGTATTCACAGAGCAAATGTGATGGAGTTTACTTCAGCAAAGTTTGTGATTCAGGGAGTTTGAAAATGAGTCTGTCTTCTTAGGTAATAAACCATCTCTGAAATGATTGAGTGAACCAAAACATTTAGAAACATGGTTTTGGATGTTCAGGTTATAAAGTCAGGGATTAAATTAATCATGTTGTAGCTCAAAGTGGACTAAACTGATTTTGTTTTAGCAGAATAAGAGCAGAAGCCTCAAAGCTGTAAAACCTGAGCACTTTTTGAATTAGCTGTAGAGATTAACTGTAACGCATCATCACAAGGGCTCTGCAGGCCTGCAGAGGTTGGAGACATGACCAGTGTTTTAGCTGTCTGTTGAAACTTAAAGAGACCACAAGCCTGTGACTGGTCAGGATGCTGCTTTCTTTAAACTCATCAACAGAACTGCCGATCCCCCTCAAAGAAATAAAAGAAGTGTATTGGTAGACACAAAGCAGATCGAAGAACACCTTCCTGACTCCTGATTGACTCCAGGGAGTGAAGGAGCACAAAGATATGCAGCAAATCTTTTATTCATGGACAGGAATTATGGCAAACGTGGGTTTAGAGGTGGCGACTGCATGAAGATGCCTCTGAAACACATAAACACAATAATAAATACAGCATCATGGACAGGAGATGCAAGAAGCACTACACCCTCTGTTGTCATGGCAGGAAGCTGCTTTGCCACACTCCCAGGCAACAGAGAAGTCCGAAAGAAAAACATCTCCGTCAACGCGTGTGCACAACTGTGCAACTGAGCCAACAGAGATGTATAAATTAGGCCCAACCTGATGTAATTTTGTTCAAATGCTTAAAATGAAATCACAATCTCCTGTGATCCTTCAAAATCGTTCATTGTTGGCAATCAGAGTAGGTGTGACTCTCGGCTTCCAACACTCCACATTTTAGCTCAATATGCGTAAAACTGTCAGTGATGACTTGTCCACGGGGGGCGCTAGCGCGCAGCCCTCTTTGTTGTAAAGGGATAAATAATCTAAAAAGTTTATACAACATACACATATTTGTAAAGAATGTGTCAGTTTTGCATTGTTGTGTGTGCCTGCCTGCAATCTGTATTTTACACATCACTTTCAATGTCCCTCATTAAACAGCTGATTTTCTCCAACATCACTGCTGGGGCGTTGGGAAAAGCGCCCCTGAGCTGCAGCTAAACAGCTAATCATGTTTGGTTGCTAGGGAGAACTGAAGAATTTTACTTAAGTCTTTCTGAATATTGTCTCTGGGGAACTGGCCGATGGTAGCTGCTACATAGCTAACTAGCATGCTATAAGGTGCTAGATCTCCTTTACCCACACTCCCTCCTTCACACACATTCACTGATAATTTGTACAGACAGAGCTGAAATCACCATGTAGCTGCACCAGTAAAGTATGCTAATTTGTTCCCATTTTATGTGGTTATAATTAGGGAGCTACAGATCCAATCACATGGTTTCAGACTCGATCAGGATCAGCTTAATTAGCATCTAACCACCCGGACGCGGATACAGGGTTCTCTCAGTTGCAGTAGTAATCCGGTAAGGTCTCTCAGTGTTCTGGGGATTCTTTAGAGCGGTGAGGCAGAGAGCTAGCCTGGCAAGCCAGACTAAATAAATGTATTATTTAGTCTGGCCACGCTCCATTGACGGCTCTCGGTTGTGGGGCGGGTTCTACCGTTGTCTTTCAAATGATCTCCGCATTCCACTGGACAATGAATGTGTCATACTCTTGTTTCACTCTGTTGCATCATCCCACCCACCAGGCATATAGAGTGCCCTGATTGGCCCACAAAGCGGATAAAGCTCTGTGATTTGTTCACTAAGCAGATAGAGCACTATGATTGGCCCACCATTATGGACCAATCACAGCTCTTTATGTGTTTGAAACCCCTCTAGAGAGCTGTGATTGGCTAGCCAGAGTTCTGGTAGGAGCTGCGTGGGTTCCAATGGAGCATTCCAAACTTTGCAAAGCAAGAATTTGGTCTAGTTCACTAGGCTAGCAGAGAGCGGCAGAGCTCTGATTATTCATGCACTCAGGGCAGCTGCATCCTGCGCGCGGCCACAGTAACATTCTCAAAGTGGTGTCGCCCAAAAAATATATAATCAACACACGATTGTTCATGTCCACTTATATATTCTCTGGTAATTTCTGTCTTTTATTAATGCCTGACACACTCCACTGCAGTGGAACTCATCACCTGTGCGCCTGTGACTTCACCTCACTGGCACGGCCACGCAGCGGTCAGTAGATCCCTTTGATCTGCTTAGTTAAAAAGTAACTCATGAGTGAAAAAGCAGGAAGTCAGGCATCCGTTTTTCTGGAGGACTGAGAGGAGATGCAGGAAGAAAGAAGACCAACAGGATGAGATGATGGACAAATAAAATAAAAAAAGAACAAGAAAACAAAACAAAGTTCTTCAAAAATAAAATGTAGGTGGATTCATTCCACTACATGTATTTACCTTTATAAAGCAATAATTTGTAAGCATGTAATATTTGTTTATTTGATGCAACTCAGAAAACTCAGTCCCACTTCCAGGGCTGTATCAAGGCATTTTGGGGGCCAAGTCAAAATAGACCCCTGCCAGGTAACAGAGTTGTTAAATGTAAAATAAAGTTAATTAGATAAAAAATAAGGAACATTCTGGATCTGTTTCTTCTCCTTCTTTATTCCTTTTTTATGTATCGAAAGTATCGGATCGAGACTCGGTATCGGCAGATCTCAAAAACAAATGACTCGGACTTGGACTCGAGGGCAAAAAAGCCTGATCAGGACATTCCTAGTTATTGTGTTCACAACTGGATTTCTAATTCAGTCTCACTAGTGCACACAGAGACTGACAACTCAGGCCAGAAAACAAAATAATGTCAGAGTGACCCACGTACCGATAGGCTCTTGTATTCATTTGAGTATTATTATAGTCTGATTACTCTGTAAATTTGAAATTATTCTTTATCTGTAAAACTGCTTGTTTGGAAAAGGGAAACAAATGATTGTTTTGGCATTGTATTCATTTTCCAACTGAGTACGGACTAAGAAGGGAAATCTTTTCACAGACGGCACCACTAAGAACTTTTTCACCAGCCGCCACTGAAAACTGGCTTTTAGCCGTTTTAGTGTCAGCCATGTTGACTGAGGTTGTTTCCCAAAAGCTCATCAGCTGTAGATTTATTAAAATCTCAAACACTGAGAAGGAAAACTTTATTATTTCCTTTGTGCCTGTTTTGTGGTGGGCATTATTAATGTGATGACCATGAAGGTCTGTGTTTCTGTCATGTATAAAAGCTATCAAACTTCTGGTTTGTTTGGTTTGTAAAGGTTGAGGGGTTAAGGCTGAGAGTGAGCCAGAAGCGGTCCTCAGGGACCAGAACTCTCCGTCTCTCAGGCTCAGACCACAGCTCTCTGTGTGTGCAGAGAGAAATTTGACTTTTTTTTCCAATTGAAAACATTCATCCTGTACACAACGTCCAAACTCTCACTAAAACATTTAGGATTTTGATAAAAGCCTTTAATTGTGTTTAGTAGGACGAATTAAATCAATCTATATTCTTTTATGTATTTCTTACCTAAATAAAGCTCAGGTCACAGGGGAGGTTGATACAAACGACCTGTTATTTTCAGGCGCGAAGATAGGGTGGGGGACGGGGGGGATCTGTCCCCCCCAGATTCAGGTCGACCCCGATCCGTCCGTCCCCCCCCCCCCCCCCCCAACTAAGGCCAGAAAGAAAACAAAATCGGAGGTTTAGCGCTTGAAGCTCCATTTTCCAATTACAATGAATGCAGCATGACGTAAACAAACACCGATTCCAGAGGCGCCAAAGTGGTTGCTGCTAGGATGCAGGATTAAGCGAAAAAGGCTAACAACGATTACTGCGTATTTAAAAAAAGACCAACAGTGTAAGTAGACGGGACCAATCTGTCTGTTTATGCATGTTGGTTCTAGTTTCTGTACATTGTTGTCGGTGTTGGGACTTACTCGTTAGCTCCAAAGCCTCATTGCTGAATTTAACAAGTCTCATCTATAAATGTGATCCCTCATGAAGTTACTACTTTACACCAGAAGATAGTGGAGATGTGTAACCTTCAGGCTGAGCAAAGTTTAGGAGTTTTTAGAGCTTGAAAATCACCTCCCACCGCCGAGAGCTCCCAGTCGGGGAGAGGAGGAGATACGTGAAATATTAGATAAAACGTATAATAGCCGGCAGGTCAGGTCGTTGTTGACTGATCACTTTGTCTGGTCATGACTGACTCTGATTATGAAGCAGAATACTGACTCTGATGAAGAAATTCACTCATCCAGCCGGGAAGATTGACGCTGCTGCAGCATCAGACAGCTGGTGCTGCAGGAGAGGTGTGTGGAGTTTACAAGCTTCAAACGTTGGGTTTGATGTTTGATTAACCTTCTCTGGGACGTGATGGATGTAGAAATGATGATAAAACACCGCAAACGTGATAGACGTAGCGACAATGTAAAAAAAAAGCAAAGCCATAAAAAAGAGGCAGATCCCGATGCGTTGTGTATGGAAGTCAAGTGTGCCACATAATCATGAAAAAAGTAAAATATAAAATTTCAAAAGAGATTTATATATTATTTATAATTTAAAACTTTCCAAATATGATGAACATTTCTAAATAACGTAAAAATACGAAGGAACATCTGTAGGTCAGGCTGAAAAGTTTGGGAACTACTGCTCTAAGCGATAAGTGAATATTGTTTCTTATTATATTTTATGTGCAGATTTTTAGGGCTTTTATGTTTTCTGTAAAGATTGGTATGCTGAAAATCATTTAATGTTTTGCATAAAGCATGAGGTTTTGGTTAGTAATTGATTGGCAGAATAACAAATGACTGAATTAAATAGTGGGGCGCCTCTGTCAGTGCGTCCCAGGGCAGCTGTGGCTACATTGTAGCTCATCACCATCAGTGTGTGAATGGATGAATGATACACTGTAGTGTGAAGCGCTTTGGAGTCCTTACTCTGAGAGGCGCTATACAAGTGCGGATCATTTATCATTTATAGTGTTTGTCAGGCAGCTTTGTTGCCAGTTTTCCACTGCATAGTGGCTTCAGACACGTATATAATAGTTCGTTTTTACGTAAACCATTGGAGGAAATTACACAAACTGACTGAGCTTTAGTTAAGGCGCTTGCAATAGTTTTTGTATGTGTACGTGTGTGTGTGTGTGTGTGTGTGTGTGTGTGTGTGTGCGTGCGTGCGTGTGTGTGTGCTTGTGTGTCTGTGTGTGTGTGTGTGTGTGTGTGTGTGTGTGTGTGTGTGTGCGTGCGTGCGTGTGTGTGTGTGTGTGTGTGTGTGCTTGTGTGTGTGTGTGTGTGTGTGTGTGTGTGTGTGTGTGTGTGTGTGTGTGTGTGTGTGTGTGTGTGTGTGTGAGTGTGTGTGTGTGTGTGTGTGTGTGTGTGTGTGTGTGTGAGTGTGTGTGTGTGTGTGTGTGTGTGTGTGTGTGTGTGTGTGTGTGTGTGTGCGTGTGTGTGCGTGCGTGCATGTGTTTGGGGGAGGGTACATTGGAACGTTGTCCCCCCCCAGTTTGAAAATCCTATCTGCGCCCCTGGTTATTTTTTCTGCAAGGATTTGAAAACGTTTCTTCAGAAAAACAACGAGTGAAAAGATAAAGTAGACCCTCAAGAAGGATTGTTCCCCCTGTTTTGCAAAACAGCTTAATTAGCATCTAACCATCATGAAGTTTCTAACAAGAGTTTTCGTTGTTCAGAGCTGATATCCTTTATTAGGAGGAAACCTGATCCCGTGTCAGGATTTTGCTCTTCGCTGTCTCCACTGTGATTTTAGGCAGGGACATATGAGGCAGTAACATGAATTTCCAGCCGTGTTCGGCTACCGGGTGTCCAACCCCAGATGTTTTTAAAATGAACATAACTTTACTGCCTCTTGTGTAAAATCTACACACATCTCAAACCTCTTGGCTTTTCACATCCTTCTGATCTCTGGGTTTTTCCTCTGACTGGAGTGTGAAGGCGTCGTCAAGCAACACTTTCCAGCATCACAGTCAGTTTCTAGAGAAACCAGGCGAGCGCCGTCATTCCCTCTCAGTGGCTACACTTTGCTTTGCTGCTGGGAGCAGAAAGCCATCAGAGCGCTGCCTGCAGCACCTTCTGGTTAAAACATACATGCAGCCGCTACCTTTGCTACCTACTTGTGGTGAAAAGATTCTGCACCAACCAACCACTTGTTTACATGCAAGAACTTTTACAAACATTCTGCAAATACAAAACAATCCTTGTTGTGTTATTTGTTTTGGGCCATTTCTGTTGTATTTTGCTTCTTTTGCAGCTATTTCAGACACTTTTACATTGTTTATCAAACTCCAACACATTTAGTATCCACTCTTCACTTTTTATTATGTTGTTATTAACTTTGAGGTTTCATAGTATTGCAACGTGTGCAATTTTATTCTTAAATCGTTTGTTTTCCCTTCATCTGCAGTAAAAGTGAAGCGGGCTGAAAATAAAGCAGAATGCAGACGGATCAGTCTCCTGGTAGGATAAACAGGCTGAACTGATGTTATGTTTCTGTCTGCTTAGTGTTTTTTTTATAACATCTACTGTTCTGGTTGTATGGAGGAACATCACATCAAAATGTTTTATTGGTGATGACACAACCTCTAGAATAGATTATGTTATTCTTCCTGCAATGGATGGATGGATGACCCTGTTTATTATATAAAGGATGACTGATTGTGTTGTGAAGCGCCTTGGGGGGCTGTAGAACTCTACGAAGGCTCTATGCAAATACAGGCTATTTAATTCCTCTTTTAGTGCTTGTAAGTTTTTTATACCACAATTTGGATTTTAATTTGCTGAAAAATGCATTTAATGACCCACTTTGCTGTTAAACTTTGTAATTAGTCAGTAACATATGTTTGACATCATGACATTTACGTTTACATCACTTTGATTGAACCACCCACCAGAATATTCTTTGCTAACTCTCAGTGGTTCTTCTGAAATCCCCAGCCGGTTCCTTCTGGACCTCCACACACATTTCTTGTCCTTCCTTTGACTGCTGGAAGAAATTCTGATAGCAAATAAGAAACTTTTACCATTTTTGACTGGTGGTCACAATGTTACGACCTATTAACATTAGTGCTTTTTGACCTCTAAAATGGTTTGGTGTTTATTTTTTACTTTAATATTTTTAAAAGAACAGCAGTTTTACAATTCTATCAGCACTGCTATTTTTACTGAGTTCAGGTGAAATTTGAGCTAAATAAGAGTCACTGCATTAAAAGGGCAGAAAAGAAATCAAAAGCTGGTGTGTGCATGCACACGCGTGTGTGTTCATCAGGATGATCCCCTAGACAATAAAATAGTCGATTCTTGTTTACAAGTCCTCAGCTTTCCACCCGTTAGCAGGAAATCTGTCGGACTGATAACGCTACGTTCCCAGTAATGTGTGGTCATTCCTCTCACTGACCCCTCCAGCACTCTGCACGCTGTCCACCTCAAACACTCAATCACTGGGAGAAAAATCACACATTCACCTTATGCACTCATTAAATCTGAACCTAAACTGATCACATCTGCCAAATTGTGAATCTAATTTATTCACATCTTTACTAATCACCTTCTTTCTCCTTCCTGTCGTTTACTTCTTCTTTTTTCTTTTTTTGGCTGTTTGCCCTGCAACTGCTGCTCCCTCCATCACCGTATTGCCTGACTGCATTCTTCTCATTCCTACTGACTTCCTGCTACTGGAAGAGCAGTGAGCCCCACTGGCCACAAAACCTCTACCTTGGAGACCTATCCACACACGCCACATGTGTCAACTCTCTTCTTCACTTAGCAGCTTTCGCTCTTCCAAATCCCTGCAGAGATCAGACAGCAAAGCAAGCGTCTAATGACTCTTAAATGACATCTAGATTGAAATCTCACTCACTGTAAGGCGAAAACTTTTTTTTCTGAACCATCTGTAGCTCTTTCTAGGAAACAGCTGATTGCGCGCACAAAAGGACACAATCACACAGGCTCCAGCAGAAGTTCTGCTCCTTTCAAATATCAGTCAAGTAAATTAGACTAATCTGGAACTAAAGTCTCAAACTGACAAACAGGGTTGTATTTTTAAATATTTTATTTCCGTTTAAAGGAGCATGATGCAGGAGGAAGAAACAGAACTCAGGAGCAGCGCGCCTGGCGATGCAAGTAACTGCAGCTCGGTATGGGAGTGCGCACAATGTACTAAACAAATAAAATATCCCATTACCTGCTGAAGTATTAGTCCTGCGTACAGGTTGGGCTGCAGGTCAAAAGTGACATAATTCTAATGACTCTGGTGTTCAGTTTGAAAAATGTCTGGTCTCTAAACATTCGGCGTTACACAGCAGCTGTAGCGATAACAGCTAATGCTACTGCATGCTAGCTCACGCTCTGTCATCTGTGAGGTCATATCAAGCTCTAAACACAACCTATGTTTCTTACCTGGTCACTAGGAAAGGAGCCATGTCAGTATCCTTTTCCAGATTCAGCTGAAGCAGCCTCCATTCATCAATCCAATAAATGTTATCCCTGCCCGACTTTTATCATATTTGGCTTTTGACTCACAAGATGTCGCTGATGAAACCTTCTTCTTCTTTGTGCCTCTCTTTAACGAGCTTTGAGTTGCCTTTGGTCGTTTTCCGGTTGCGGTAGAATCCATTCCCACAGTTCTTCTTCTTTTGGGGGTTTTATGGCGGTTGGCAAGCACCGTTAAGTCCATTGCCGCCATCCACCGATCTGGAGTGTGGACCACATTTTCTTCTCGTTTTGAAGCTGTCGACAAACCGCAAGTATTTTGCAGCACAGCCTGTCCAATAAAATGGAACGATACATGGGTGGCCTCCTTCTTTTTGGTTTATAACGCTTCATCACCCATTAGCTTTGAAATAAATTACATGCATGCTTTTTAAAATATAAATCCTGCCTCATGCTCCTTTGAAAGTAAAACTAACATCTAGTTTTGACATAATACATTGGAAATGGCTCGTGAAATAAGAAGTAAGCACATTAGCTTTTCAAATGTACAGTGTATTTGTTGAATTGCCTAATTTGGTGGAAATGCGCCATAATTTCAGTCGATCGTTTCCAGGCGCTTGCTGCTAATGAGAGAAGCACCGTCTGAAGAATGTGCTGCTCAAAACGGAATGTTCCGAAATTCTATTTGCTTCAATGTATCTGAAATGATTCAGGCCGCCCTCAGCCCCGTGACTGTGAGACGGACCGCCAAGAGTACAGGGGAAAGATCTTCTGTTGTTAATATCGGCTTCCTCTCGTTTTTTTAAATCAGCCCACAGTTTTCCCCTTAGGTAAACAATTTATCTCAACAGCAAGAAGAACCCTGTCAAGAGTCAGAACCAGCCTGCATCACATGTAAAAGATGGCTTCGATTTATTTGCAGGATTCACAAAAACAGGCTTATCTTTATGGATCTGAACTCACCGATTTCACTTGACACAGTTTAGATTTGGCCACAAGGAGGGTGGTGACTGAGTCTGAGTGCTGAGGAGGACATGTGAGAATAGATAACTGAAGACGGATTCATTTTGGATCTGCGTGTGCCTGAAATTAAAATGCATGTGATCTGAAACAGAAGCATTTGATTTTTGTTCAGTGGGTTCACATGATGGTCAGACCCCAAATCGAAAATAAAGAGAAAAACATGGAGTTCTAAATAAAACTGGGTCTTTGAAATTTGTTTTTCATGGATTCCTTTTGTAAGAACTGGATCTTAAGATTTATTTACAATTTCAAACCTTCCACTTGGCTGAACATTACTTCACACAGAGGCATCAGTGATTTCCCAAACTATTTAGATGACCGCTTTAGCATTTCTGAGCAGTTTGTTTTTCTGTCCTCTCTCACCACTTCCATACAAAATGTATAAAATCCTCCTAAATTCACAGATAAGGCATCACTATTCAGACATGTAAGCTTTAAAGCTTATTGATGCACCATGAGGTGATTAAAGGTGTGGTTGAATTAAAAAATGTTTATTTATTTATTTGATAGGGACAGTGCATATTAATGGACTTCAACAACAAATTGTATCAGTAAATATGCCAGAGTGTAGCACCTGTGCTAATTTACATGTGTAGTCCCTAGGAAGGTGATAAAAGCAATAGAAGAAAGTAAAGTATTGTATATAAAACTAGGAAATTAGGAAAAAACAGAAAACATACAACAGATCACTGTGAGGACAAACTACCGATGGATACAGGTTTGGTTTTCCTTCAGCCAATGTTTAAGTTGGAATCTGAAGTAACTGTATGATTGTAAGTCACCTATGCTGAGTGGTAGACTGTTCCAAAATTTAGTCCCATTAACGGATAGTGTGGTCTATCCAAAAGCAGCACGCCTGTAAGGCACCTCACAGTCTCCTCTAACTGTGGCCCTGGTGGACGTTCCACTTGTAGACCGTGATTTAATAAAATATATCAAAAATGTTTTTTCTGATTATAATCAGTCTCTCTGAGTTTAACATGCAGGTTGAACATGAAAACAGTCTCCTACACCTATTTCCTGCATTAGCTTATGGAAGAAAACAGATGGTGAAAATCTAGGATTTGAAAATCCTCACAGATCGATGTCACCCTTTGAATTAACATTCATTGACTCCCCCATCTTGACTCACGACTGGGAAGGCTGTTGTTGATTTAATGACTGGGATCAGCAGAGGACGTATCAGCTAGTTGCCAGCTGTTTCCTGATCAGAAAAGTCCTTCGCTGCCAGCATTTTTCAGCATTTTCACAGTTGTTTAAGAGTCACAGTACTCTTATGATGGTGTCAACACCAAAACTACCAAAACAAAGAGTAGACTCACCTCTTACATCAGGAAGAATCTGCAAGTTTCGAGCGTTATCCGTTCTTTCATCATCCATTGTCAAATTGTGATCGGCAGAAGCTTTTCTGGTTTGCGCCTCACTTTTTTCACAGCAGTGGCCCAAAAAGATCCCCTAACACATGGATTTTCTGCTTCCTGGTCACGTGATGTGTGACGTACGCAGATGAAGATCAGCTATAGAGCTGGGATGTTTGTTCTCACGGTGCGGGGGCTCGTTCCGATGCCCACACGTAAAAAAAATGCAAATGACAACTTTAGTCGTCAAAGGCAGTTAATGAGTTTAAGCTAACTGTTAGCATTAACATTCAGGCGAGATCTCCAAATATCAGGAAATAAGTCTAAGACCTGCCGTCTGAAGCTCAGCTGGGATGTGGGTAACTTTTAGGTCCAAGAAATGGTGCACCGGTACATTTTTATTCCCCTCGAGAATGATTTTCAAGGCGTTCATTTCTACTGGAGACCACTTCAAATGTATTCATTAAACCAGTGTTTCACCCCTTTAAAACAAACTGACAACATAATTTTTTCATGAAGACACAACTTTCAGATTGTTCGTAAACAAACTCTGCACCATATGCTGTCATGGTCAGGTACAAGGACATGAAAACGATGAATATCAGTTAAATTATAGAGGAGAATTTTTAAGAAATGTTCAGAAATACTAAAGAATTTCAGGTGAAGACCACTTAAATTAATATAAGTAATTTTGTCTTTTCAAATTATGCCCCATCTGAACAATTTTGGGGTCTTGGAAAAAATTTCAGTCTGGTTTTAGACAATATCAAAGCACAGAATCCGCTCACATCAGGGCTTTTAATGATATTATTTTAGCCACCGATTCCGGTTCTCATGTTGCCTTGGTGATGTTGGACCTCTCAGCTGCATTTGACACGGTTGACTATGACATTTTTTGTCCCGCCTTGAGAATTTGGTCAGCATTAAGGGATCTGCGCTTGACTGGTTCTGCTCCTACTTTGACAACAGGTCTATTAGAGTTGGAATGGACGACTGTTCATTTCCCTCAGCTGCTCTTCCTTGGGGCGTGCCACAGGGGTCTATCCTTGGCCCCCTTTTATTTAGCATTTATATTCTTCCACTGGGACTAATCTTTAGGAAGTTCAACATTAACTTTCATCTTTATGTGGAAGACTGCCAGATTTATGTTCCATTGAAGACTTTTACCTCCATCCAGCCGTTCCTTGATTGCCTGAGTGAGGTTAAAGACTGGCTGGCAGCAAATTTTCTGCTGCTAAATGATTTTAAGACTGAGTTTATTGTTTTTACTCCTAATGGGTCGTCTTCCTCCGCTCCTGATTTTTCTGCTTTTCCTTTTAAAATTAGTCAAACAATTGTTAATCTTGGAATTAAAATGGACATGGCTCAAAAAATGGACCCTCACGTTAATCACATGGTTAAATCATGATTTTATCAGCTGAGACGTCTTTCCAAACTAAAACCCATTCTAAATTGGCGCCACCTCGAGACAACCATTCACGCTTTCATCACCTCAAGGTTGGATTACTCCAATGCAGTTCTGTTTGGCATTTCAAAAGCCACATTATCTCACCTTCAGCTGATACAAAGTGCGACAGCAAGATTTCTGACAAATACTGGCCATCGGCAGCACATCACTCCAATCTTAGAAAGACTTCACTGGCTTCATGTGCACTACCGTATACGTTTTAAAATTTTATTGTTTGTTTTTAAGGTGCTGAATGGCTTAGCACCACCTTACATATCCGAGTTACTCACTCCTTATGTGCCGGACAGGACTCCCCGTTCAGGTGACCTACACCTACTACAGATTCCCCGTCTACGCTGCAAAACCCATGTGAACAAGCTTTTTCTGTCTGCCCTCCGAAACTCTGGAATGATCTCCCGTTGAATATCAGACTCTCCCCCTCCATTGGGGTTTTTAAGTCTCACTTAAAGACTTACTTTTATTCCCTTGTTTTTACTGCCTAGCTATTTTATCTAGGTTTGTTTACACTGTTCTTTTACCGATGTTATTGGCTTCTCTTGTTTGGTTCTTTGTGCTAAGCTCTAGCTGTTTTATTCTTTTATATTATTCTTTTAACCTTTTATTTTTTTACCCCTGTACAGCACTTTGGTCAGCTCACATGCTGTTTTTAAATGTGCTTTATCAAATAAATGGAATGGAAAACATCATATTAATAAATCGGGACTAGCTTAAAACTTTTGCACATTACTTTGTACGACATAGACACTTTGACCTAGTCGTGTGTTGCTTTGGCAGCAGCTAATTCCCTTTAACACACATGTTGTGATTGCTAGTCACTGACTGGTTAAGTGTCATTCAGCTCATGGTGACAGAGTTTATTTTAGCTTTGGGTTGCTTTACTTTCATCGATGCAACTGTGTTTTGTTCTCGCCGGGATCTGTGGTGTGTCAGGAGTGACTCATCGCTACCTTCATAGCGCATCTCTCACAAAACCTGCTTTTTGACATTTTTGGGGGTTTAACCAAGTGTGTGTATTTATATTTGTTTTCCAGAGTGTTTATGTGCTGTTGATGTGGCTTCGGCACTTTCCATTTATGGTATTTTTAAAGTTCTGTCACAAATTAAAAAAAAAATACAGGAGTGATTGCAACGTTGCATCAGATCCAGGTCCATGTTAACGCACTCTTATACTGATGCAGCTAACTGAAGACCTACTTAAACAAATGTGTTTGTCTTTTGAAAGCAAATAATTAATCAATCGATCAAACAATTCAATAGCAAAACAAAATGAGCACAAAAAATATTTTGTTGAATGTGCGTTCTTGTTTTTTCTTTTATGTTGTGAGTCAGAATAAACTGTGTTCAGCAGAGCTAAATCCATGCATGTGTGACCAGATTTCTGATGTGATAGGGTTTTAAAAATGTGGATTATGTTGTTAGTCTAGTTAATAACTGCTAGCTTGTTAGTCAGCTTCTCCTGTTGCTGACTACCACTAACCTGAAGGTCTATTATTCAGAAAACCCAGTGGAAAGAAACTACTTGAATCCGACAAAAAATGAAACACAAACATTTCTTTCTAACTGCGCATCCATTCCTCTTGATTACATAAACCAGAACAGCTTGTGTGCATTCGTAAAGCTTCAGACTAAATCTCCTTCTCAGTGGCCTAGTGGTAGTGTGTGCCCTGGGACTGAGAGATCAGGGTTCAAATCCTGGTCAGGTCAAACCAAAGACTTTATAAAACGAGACCCAACGCCTCCCTGCTTGACACTCAGCTTTAAGGGGTTGGATTGAGGGGTTAAACCACCAAATGGTTCCTGAGCTCAGCCACAGCTGCAGCTCACCGCTCCCCACGAGGATAAGTCAAATGCGGAGATGTAATTTCAGAGTGTGATGATGACTAATGGGATCTGCAAGATCTGAAACTTCCATTCACACATAATGAATGCTAAAATATAACACGAGGGGCTGCATGTGTTGTTTTTGTGACCATTTTGTTTTAACAAGCATGAATCATTTCCTTTTCACAGGTATGGCATATCCTAATAACTACATTTCACACGGTGTCAAGTCAAGCTTGGATGTTTTTCAGAGTAGGAACCATCTTCAGCAGAAGGGGTTACACAGGGACAAGAAAGATGATGCACCACTCTCTGAGAGGTAACTTTACCAGAGAGAATGGTGTTCTGAGTCAGTCATTCAGAAAGTCTGTTCAGAACTAAATACATCTACCAATATCAGAGAGGCAGCCGGTAAGATACATTTATAACACATGCTGGTTGTGTATGGACTTTGCTGCTGGTTAAATAAGAAACTGTTGACCTGGTTGTTTGTTTGCCTAGGCGTGACCCAAACAATTGAGATTCTGGGTGATTTGTTTGGCTTCACCATAACATTGTGGTTATTTGCCAAGTAGTGAGATAATTACTCTGTTTCTTTATTTATAGAATCAGAAAATGCTTGTAGCAAACTGTTTGTGGTGGGTTTCTTAATATTTCATGTGGCGATAAATCTGCTCCCAAAATGGTTTGTCCAATTTTGGGTTCTGTGATTAGATTTCAATAGTAGATGTATTATTGATAATTATTTGATGTTTGTTAATGCTGTATAAAGTTAATGCTAAAAATAATGATGTAAAACTAATTTAAGGGTATATGGTGCTTGTTTGAAGGTTTTTCACCTGACCTGACCCGAGCTGACATGCTGAAAAATAGACATAAAAGCAAAAAGTAAAGCATCGTTTCAGTCTCTTGAGTGAAATCCAGTTCCTCAACTCTGGGTGGATGTTTATCCCTCAAGTGGGAAGGCACAAAAGAGTGCAGGACTTGACACACGGTCACATGTAAGTCTACCCATAAAGAGCTCTGTCACATGCATGAGACATGCCTGAACTAAAGAGCCGTCAACGTGAGTGCATCTCATCTCTGTCTTGTCTTATGACAGCTTTTTTCTTCCATATAATAAATCACTATGCCTTAAGCCCTCCCTGATATTATCAGTTTATTTTTTCTTTAAGCGCTCTCTCACAAGTTTAGATGGTTTTATGAATAACCTTTATCTTTACGAGCCCTATGCTTTGATTTTCAGAGAAAAGGTCACAACTCTTCCTAGAAAGTTGAGTCTTGGAACAACTTTTTACACCAGGAATTTTTACGAGTGCGATCCTTGTATGTGCATTTCTAGTTAACTTGTCTGTGAGGAAAAACCTGTGATTTAGATTTCTTCATTTTGACAAAGCGAGGCTCATAACATGTCACGCATGCTTACATTTTAAACATGTTCTGTGCAAAATGACAATTGCTGCAACTGATCTTAGTAAAGGAAAAGTGCCATGTTTACTTTGTCTCCAACAGCAATCTCAAATGGACCATTCAGTTGTCGGTCTCGCTGAACCACTGCACTTCCTTTGGTCCTTCTTTCATTATGCGTTTGCGTATTTTGCAGCAGAGATTCTGAGAGGTTCGTCGCTCAATAACATCAGAGAATGATAAATGACCCGCACTTGTATAGCGCCTCTCAGAGTAAGGACTCCAAAGCGCTTTACACTACAGTGTATCATTCATCCATTCACACACACATTCACACACTGATGGTGGTCAGCGCAGACAAAGGCAAGGCTGCCGAGCACTGGCGCCACCGGTCCCTCCGACCACCACCAGCAGGCAAGGTGGGTTAAGTGTCTTGCCCAAGGACACAACAGCAGAATTCTCTGTCCGGAGCCGGGATCGAACCTGCAACCTTCCGATTACTGGAGCTACTGCTGCCCCAGAAGGAGAAACAGCGGCTGCTACCACTTCAACTTTAGGGCAAACTAGAGTCCCAAAAAGAAACACCATTTGAAGCCACAGACAACAAAAGGCATTTGGACCTAGAAAATGGCAGCTGGTGTTTGAGTTCAAAACTAGCTTGTTTGCAGATTTGCTATAACAGCTTTAAAAAAAGAACATGACAAACATCCAAAATTGGCTCCTAGTAAATATTTTTACTCAGCTGTCACCTCACCTCACTTCCTCCGCTTATCCTGGTCCAGGTCGTGGAACAGCATGCCAAGTAGGGCCTCCCAGGCAATCCTCTTCCCAGCTGTTCCCTGGCCAACCTTGAGATGTATTTCCTCCAGGTAGTCCTGGGTTGACTCGGGGCCTCCTGCCAGCAGGACATGCCCAAAACACCTCCCTAGGGAGGCGTCCAGGAGGCATTCTGACCAGAGGCCCGAACCACCTCAAATGGCGTATTTCGGTGTGGAGAAGCAGTGGCTTCACTCAGAGTTCCTCCCGGATGTTTGAGTTCCTTACCCTATCCCTAAGACTGAATCCGGCCACCCTGCGAAGGAAACTCATTCCGGCCGCTTGTATCCGCTATCTTGTTCTTTCAATTATCACCCAAAGCTCATGACCATGAGGATTGGGACGTAGATCGACCGGTAAATTGAGAGCCTTGCTTTCTGGCTCCGCTCCCTCTTCACAACGACAGATCGGTTTAGCATTCCCATTGCCGCAGACGCTGCCCCAATCCGCTTGCCGATCTCCCGCTCCCTCCTTCCCTCGCTCGTGAACAATGTGACAATATCCACAATTTTAATTGTCCTTGAAAAAACAAGACGCGTGACATAGCGGAAGTGTTGATCGTAAGTAAAGTAATTTGCATTCGGGGTAGGTGAAAACGTTCGTTCTGATTAATAATGATTGAAATGTTGCGTTTGCTTTGAGTTTCTTGCCTGTTATATGATACATTGGCTTGCCTAGAGGCCATCCTCACGCGGCTGGACTGGACAGCAGAGGGAGCCCTCACACCAGCAGACATCTCTCTCTCTCTCGCTCTCTCTCGCTCTCTCTCTCTCTCTCTCTCTCTCTCTCTCTCTCTCTCTCTCTCTCTCTCTCTCTCTCTCTCTCTCTCTCTCTCTCGCTCTCTCTCGCTCTCTCTCTCGAAAGTGGCACTTCAACTGGCTATAAGAGCAGTTTCAGCACCTTCGGAGGAGACAGATAAAGTGAACGCAGCGCCGGGTCACGGTGGAATGGTTCAGAGATTAATCACAGAACTCATCGGGGTGCCGCAGCGGCGCGCGCTGACATTTCCAGCCTTTACTACCGCACACCGACCGACTGGAGGACATCAGCAACAGTTAATGAAAGAAGAAACAAGGATGAGGATAGACTGTCAGACCACGTTCACACCCTCCTCATCTTCTCCGGTCTGCTTTACTTTGGCTTTCGGTTCTGTCGGTGTCGCATGAAGCTAGGAAAAAGGAGAAAAGGCTTTTTAACTTCACCTCCAAAAGGTAGGCGATGATTCCGCGCATCCGTGCTCTAAACTTCTCTCTCTCTGCATCACCGCCTGTTTACACCCAGGCTGTGGAAACAGCCTAGATGCACCCGGCATTGTGGTGGCTGGCTTCCAAAACCAGCAGCAGGTGCGAATGCTCAGCCTGTTAAGTAATTATCCAGTTCTCCCACTTTAACTGACTTCAACAAAACGCCCATCATCCCAACTTGGCAGAGATCATTACTAATTAATGGAAACTGATGTAATTATTGAGTCATTATAGTTTTAAGACTTGTAGTTTTAAGACGTGTGTGTGTGTGTGTGTGTGTGTGTGTGTGTGTGTGTGTGTGTGTGTGTGTGTGTGTGTGTGTGTGTGTGTGTGTGTGCGCGCGCGCGCGCGCAGGTGTTGGATATTCCTTTGGATCTATTTCAGCTCACTAATAGAAACGTTGACTCATAAAGAACCATTGATTGTCATTTGGTGGTAAGGTTGGGTGGTTAATGTTTGTCCAGGTGAAGTCTTTCTACAGGGCATGATGTCTAATTCTATTAGTCTTTACAAAGCTGTAGTTTTATGTTGATGAAATAACTCAGACCCCCATCACACCTGGTTACTCCTGCGCTCCTTTACCTGTGATCATTAGCTTTAAATGTGTGAAATAGTTTAATTTCTCTGTCTGTTCTTCACAAAATATTGTGAATATTATAAGTCACCTGTTTTCCCAAGTACATACCAACCACACTTAGTTGAGCGCTATTTTTATCATTCTTATCATCATTCTTTTCGACTTATTCTTGAGGTATGAAGTCTGGTTTCATTTAGAATAGTTTATAATTATAGAACAGAAAACCCATGCATTTGTAAAGGTATTTAGGATGATATTGCTCTGTTAATTTAGCACTTTTTTTTCAAGATTCAAAGTTAAACAAGGCATTTAATGATCTGGTCGAATTTTTATTCATTTATTTGGTCATAGTGTGTGAATTGGCAGTTTTAAAAATGTCACACAAAGATTAATGAAAGAATTATTCAGAATAACTAAAAATGTTTCATAGTGAATAGGGATGTGTATTGGTGAAATTCTGATGATACAAAATGTAACGCGATACAGGTATGATGTATCACGATATATTGCGATACATTCAGCCAGAAGATATTGATTTTTTTAGACTGAATTTATTGTAGGAAAATTCAGTAAACAGTCCAAACTGATGCGTAACTTGTTTAACATGAGGTACCAGAACCATAATAGATGGGTTTACATTTCAATGGTGGAAACAAAATCCATTACACACAGCTGCCAACTAGTGGTCGGAATTGCTCCAACAAAAGTAAATAAATAAAAATAAAAAACTGGTACACAAACGTTTGCATGTAAATTCTTCCAAAAATGTGTGAATATTGATATAATTTCACAAGAAAAAAATCACAATATGTTAGTGAATCTAATTTTAAATATATTGAATAAAGCAAATATACAGTGTTACTTTAATCAAGCACTAAGTTATGTGTCACAATACTCATTTTAAGATTTAAACATAAAATTATAACCCACTAAATATTAGTGGTGTAACTGTACACTTAAAATCCTGCTTTGATGCATAACTTGGTTTTGTTCTAACAGTTTGGTCTATTTTTGGTAAAGTGAAGAAACAAAGTGGGAAAAAGTTTTAATTTCATGTTAATGGGTATGGCTTTAATGACAATAAAAACAAAACTTTACTTGCAGTAAAGTCTCCAACAAATATTCTCAGATAACATAAAAGTTTGGAAAATAAATTGTAACAAATAGGTAATAACTAACAGTTTAAGTATTTTCTGTTGAGGAAAGTGTAACAATCTCTCAGCTAAAACAAAAACAAAAAAACGGCTGAACTATTGAAAAGTAGAATTATTTTATATCTTTGCGAAATTAGCTTGTAGTTTAGTTCAGGTTCATTCAACCTTCATGTTTGTGCTATTACTTGCCCACATTGCCTGAAGAAAGGACAGATCTGTTGGCAGTTTCAATGTCTCCATTTGCAGAAAATGTCCCCTAGCTAGGACTGAGCGAGCTCATTTGGTGGATCATGAATTACAGCTAATTTCAGTTTTAACCCCTGTGTAGTAGTGCTGGGCAATAAATTGAAAATGTATTATCGAAATTTCTGACTTATCGAGATTATTTTTCTCATTTCAATAAATTTGATAATTAAAAAATGGAAAGATGTGTGTAGGTTGGCAAAGTTAATGTTCTTTTAAGAAGCTGTACCACCTTAGCCTGGCAAGCCAGACTAGATAAATGTATTATTTAGTCTGGCCACGCTCCATTGACGGCTCTCGGTTGTGGGGCGGGTTCTACCGTTGTCTTTCAAATGATCTCTGCATTCCACTGGACAATGAATGTGACATACTCTTGTTTCACTCTGTTGCATCATCCCACCCACCAGGCATACAGAGTGCCCTGATTGGCCCACAAAGCGGATAAAGCTCTGTGATTTGTTCACTAAGCAGATAGAGCACTATGATTGGCCCACCATTATGGACCAATCACAGCTCTTTATGTGTTTGAAACCCCTCTAGAGAGATGTGATTGGCTAGCCAGAGTCCTGGTAGGAGCTGCGGAGGTTACAATGGAACATGCCTAGACCAAACTTTGCAAAGCAAGAATTTGGTCTAGTTCACTAGGCTAGTACCACCTTGAATCACATATAAATGTGAGTCAACGTAATACTTGTGACAGCCCCATCTAGTGGACAACTTTTTTCTCTGCACATACCTATAGTTATCGTCCATTCATCGTTATTGAGGTGAAATCCTCAATATATCGTAATATTGACTTTAGGCCATATCCTCCAGCCCTACTGTGTAGCATCGACAGGACATACAGAGAAATAAGGGCACAAATACACTCTCCTAAAGGATTATCAGGAACACCTGTTCCACTTCTCCTTAACTCATTCACTGCCAGCCGCTTCCTGATCACTAACGGCCTTCGCTGCCAGCGTTTCTCACCGTTTTTACTGTTTTTTTAAGAGTCACAGAACATTGCGCGCTAGGATTATGTCGATGCCAAAACAACCAAAACAAAGAGGAGACTCACCTCTTACATCAGGAAGAAGCCGTGTGTTTCGAGCGTTATCCGTTCTTTCATAATTCGTTGTTGAATTGTGATCGGCAGATGCTTTTCCGGTTCGCGCCTCACTTTTTTTTTTACAGGAATGGCCCAAAACGATCTCCAAACACATGGATGTGTTGCTTCCTGATCATGTGATCTGTGACGTATGCGGATGAAGATCGGCTTCAGGGCTGAGATGTTTGTTCTCTCAGCGCGGGGGCCCGTTCCGATGCTCAAACAGTAAAAAAAAATGCAAATGACGACTTTAGTCGTCATTGGCAGTGAACGGTTGGATCTAAAATGACGACTTTAGTCATCAATGGCAGTGAATGAGTTGATGCAATTATCTAATCAACCAATCACATGGCAGTTGCTTCAATGCATTTAGGGGTGTGGTCCTGGTCAAGACAACCTCCTGAACTCCAAACTGAATGTCAGAATGGGAAAGAAAGGTTATTTTAGCTATTTTGAGCGTGGCATGGTTGTTGGTGCCAGACGGGCCGGTCTGAATATTTCACAATCTGCTTAGTTACTGGGATTTTCACACACAACCATTTCTAGGGTTTACAAAGAATGGTGTGAAAAGAGAAAAACATCCATTATGCGGCAGTCCTGTGGGCGAAAATGCCTTGTTGATGCTAGAGGTCAGAGGAGAATGGGCCAAGTGATTCAAGCTGATAGAAGAGCAACTTTGACGGAAATAACCACTTGTTACAACCGAGGAATGCAGCAAAGCATTTGTGAAGCCACAACACGCACAACCTTGAGGCGGATGCGCTACAACAGCAGAAGACCCCACCGGGTACCACTCATCTCCACTACAAAAAGGAACAAGAGGCTACAATTGGCACAAGCTCACCAAAATTGGACAGTTGAAGACTGGAAGAATGTTGCCTGGTCTGATGAATCTCCATTTCTGTTGAGACATTCAAATGGTAGAGTCAGAATTTGGCGTAAACAGAATGAGAACATGGGTCCATCATGCCTTGTTACCACTGTACAGGGTGGTGGTGGTGTAATGGTGTGAGGGATGTATTCTTGTCACACTTTAGGCCCCTTAGTGCCAACTGGGCATGGTTTAAATGCCACGGGCTACCTGAGCATTGTTTCTGACCATGTCCATCCCTTCATGACCACCGTGTACCCATCCTCTGATGGCTACTTCCAGCAGGATAATGCGCCATGTCATAAAGCTCTAATCATTTCAAACTGGTTTCTTGAACATGACAATGAGTTCACTGTACTACAACGGCCCCCACAGTCACCAGATCTCAACCCGATAGAGCATCTTTGGGAAGGGGAGCTTCGTGCCCTGGATGTGTATCCCACAAATCTCCAACTGCAAGATGCTATCCTATCACTATGGGCCAACATTTCTAAAGATGCTTTCAGCCCCTTGTTGAATCAACGCCACGTAGAATTAGGGCAGGTCTGAAGGCAAAAAGGGGTCAACACCGATAATATATAATCATATATGATAATTATAACATAATTGTTTTAATAAAATTAATCAGGTGCATAAATTTGGGCACTGTTGCAATTGTATTAATTCCAAAACCTTTAGAACAAATTATTGGAACTCAAAATTGGTTTGGTAAGCTCAGTGACCCTTGACCTCTATACACAAGTGAATGAAATTATGAGAGTATTTAAGGTGGCTAATTGTAAATTTCCCTCATATTTGAATATTCTCTGAAGAGTAGCAACATGGGGGTCTCAAAAGAACTCTCACATGACCTGAAAACAAAGATTGTTCACCATCATGGTTTAGAGGAAGGATACAGAAAGCTGTCTCAGATGTCAGCTGTCTGTTTCCACAGTTAGGAACATATTGAGGAAATGGAAGACCACAGGCACAGTTCAAGTTGAGGCTTGAAGTGGCAGACCAAGAAAATACCTGCTATGGTGGTGGTTCCAGCATGCTGCGGGGCTGTGTGACCAGTGCAGCGACTGGAAGTCTTGTTAAAGTTGAGGGAGTGGACGCATGGATTCCACTCAATATCAGAGATTCTGGATTCATGCAGAGGAACAAATAGAACATTCTGGAATGGCCATCTCCGTCCTCAGACCTGAATATTATTGAAAATCTGTGGTGTGAGTTAAAGAGAGCTGTCCATGCTCGGAAGTCATCAAATCTGAATGAACTAGAGATGTTTTGTACCGAAGAATAGCACACTTTCTGTAAATTCTGTAAACTTTGTTTCACTTCTCAAATATCACTGTGTGTTTCCTATATGAAATGTTGAATGGAAATATTTTATCGTAACCGACGATTTATACAGAAAAATCACGAAGATTAACAAGGCTGCCCAAACTTTTGCATCCCACTGTTTATAATGGCTTGCTAGGCGAGGACCCTAGTTGACCTCTGTTCCCTACTGAACGTTCTGTACATGAAAATCCTAATATGATTACATGTGTGTCACACCCTTCTAAATATTGAGTTAATCCACTAATTAGTGTTAAAAATATGTACTTTATACTTTTCAAAAGTAAATGTGTACAACTGTTGCCAGGCTGTAATAATTGGTTTGTATTTTAAATGCTCCATATGACCTAAACATGCCACAAAGGTGTCACAGCAATGGACCTGCTGTATGATCCCAACCATAGAGCAGCCAAAAACATGTCTGGTGATTGGAATAGGCCAGTATTTAGCATCGTCAGGCTAATCAGCTAATCCGGAACTCCAAAATGTGCATTTTCATTATTTCTGACCAGTGAAAACAACTTGGCCAAGCCCTGATAAAGAAAAGTTTTCCCAACTTTGAAGTCACCATCCCTAATGCAACAAGTCTGGTATGTGGAAGTTTTTTCCTCCTGAATAATGATCTTCAACGTAGTCAGAAATAAATGAATAAATAACTCGTAGACACTTGAATGACATCAGAATCCGCCAAAAAGGCCTTTAAAAGATCATTGCAATGTTTGACCACAGAAACCCTGCCACTGGTACATTAAGAAGCTCAAGACAATGACATTTTAACAGGTACATATTTGGTGTATGTCTTTTTGCCATGCAGTTGAGAGGTAATATCAGCCTTTCCCCAGGATAGATAACCTTTAAAAGTCACCAGTGTTTTCCCCGTGTGGGCCACAGCGGTGCTCTGACAATAGGAATAGTGTTCTGGAGCAGCCAGAAGCCCAGATCACATTTCCTGTTCCTGATTTAAGATCAACTCAGCTGACTACTGATAACGTTTGGTCCTCAAAAACACAGCAATGGACCATCACTTTGCTGTTTATCACTTCAGTGTGTGTGTTGGGGGGGGGGGGGGGACACAAAAATAGGTTTTGAGGAACTCAACAAAAAAAGTGAATGTATCAAAACCAAGAGTAAAAGCTGACTGGAACCACACAACGGTAATCTTATTCTTAGTGACTGCAGGGTGAATTGGAAACAAAGAGCTCCTCTGTGTGTGCGTAGTCTAGTCTTCTTACCTCATGTGCAATAGCCGACAGTGATGCTCAGTATGCTGCCAACACGCTGGTGAACAGTAGGGAGTCAACACGAGAGCCTGTTTTCTCAAATCATCCTTGTGCCAGGTGGGTTTTAAAGCTAAGTAAATAAAAAACAAGCATAGGGGTTAGGTTTAAACGTTTTGGATAACACCTGTCAGAATCACAGAGCCTGGCGAGTTATCAGTGTGAATGAAATACACACACCACTGATCCTAAAGGCTTCAGGCTCATGTGATCAGATGTTAGTTAATAACAAAAACCTTAAGTTGTTTTTATTTCCTTTGGTCAAGTGAGATCCTGATTATTTTGCATAGTTACCCCAGAATGGAGGATGCGCAAAGTAGAGCCCGGCTGGCACTGGCTACCAGCAGTGTGTGTGCGTGTGTGCGCGCGTGTGTGTGTGTCTGCTCTGTCTTCTCAATCCCCAGTGAGTCGTGGAGGATGGCTGCTTATGCTGAGCCAGGATCCTCTGGAGGTTTCTTCTTGTTAAAAGGGAGTTTTCCTCTCTACTGTCGCTAAATGCTTGCTTAGTATGAGGATTGCTGTATAGTCACTGACACTAGTCAGTGACTTGATGCAATTTGCTGGGTTCCTTATATAGGACACATTATTTCTGATTGGCTTAATGAACTGTGAATTGGAATGTTTATAATGTGAAGTGCCTTGAGACGACTCTTGTCGTTCGTGATTTGGCGCTATTTAAATAAACTTGAATTGAATTGAAATGAATATTTTGTCTTTAGCCAATCATAGTAACAACTCAAATGACATACACCATGCGTGCCTGGAAAACTCGCTCAAGCTGAGACAATTACCATGTCTTTGGTGATTTCTGCTAATTTTTTAACAAAGAAATAGTCTCTAGTTCCTCTATAACTGATTCAATAGCCGCATCTACGCAAGCGTCAACCAGCGTGGCCATGTTTGTTTTGCTTAGCCGGGCGCTTGATTGTCAAAATGAACTCCCACCCTATAGCACAGTGCTGACTACGATTGGATCGGACTGTTTTGGGCCAGAGGTCGGACGGCTTGATTATAAATAAATTACTGTAATTTCCGGACTATAGAGCGCACCTCAATATAAGCCGCAGCAGGCTAAAAGCCGCAGAGATCTACTGAATTGAAAACGTAGTTTAACTGAACTGATCAGTATCAAACAAAACAGAAAAGTTATTGATTAGTTTAGTCATCGTCCTCCTGCGCATTGAAACCACTGAAGTCCTCTTCTTCAGTGTTGGAGTTGAACAGCATCAGAAGAGCTTCGTCACATAACTTTTCTGTGGCGATGTCAGTGTCGCTCTCGTGTTGCTGTCATCATCCCGGGGTGAAGCTGGGAAAACGAGCAGCGTCGCTTTACTGTGAAAAAATCCTCCTGGGCGCTTTCCGTAGCACTCCTTTAACCATTCCTTCATTAGACTTTCCAGCATCCATCCTTTCTGGTTGACTAAAGCTGCACCTCATTATAAGCTGCATGGTTCAAAGCGTGGGAAAAAGTAGTGGCTTATAGTCTGGAAAATACGGTAATAATTAATAAAAATCCACAATTACCACTTTGCAAGTTAAAGCTCCTGCAGCAGCAGTCACTCGCTGAAATGGAGACTTCTGAACTTCTCTGCTTTGAATGCATCAAAAGATTTTTTTATTTAATAGTCTTTGTGAAATTACTGAAAACACAACAAAGCAGCACTAGTTACTAAAGCGTCATTCATGCTCCGGCTTTATCACGCAGATCCTACTTTCCAGCCTGTCCATGCTCCACTATTGTTATTATTTATAGGAGCGGCTTAGGGCCTTTATCTTATTTGAATGAACGGATTCTGAGATGACTCAGAAAATATAAGTTTCTTGCTGAAATTGTAATTTTCACAAACTCTGCATATTTATGGGCAACCTTGCAGATAGATGGCAGTCAGTCGGGGGCACACACTCTGAAATTAATAATGAAACTACTGATAATACTAATAAATTAAAAAGCTTGATAGAAAGAGGTTCACCACGGCTCATTTGGAGCGAGCAGCCTTCACATGTTGATTTTAAATCCCTTCTGAAGCCACACATACTTATGAATGCACAAACCCTGAAAGCCATCAAAAACTGGAACTGTTGCCAGTTATTGTAGATCTCCATTAAGTAACGTTAACATGCAGGGTAATTTATTAGATTAGCAACATTTGATAACCTCATCCAGTCCCTGCTGTAGGTCAGCCCCGCTGTACTGTTGCTTCTCTAAAGAGTTGTGGCAGGAGTTGGTCAAAATGTCACATTTGTGGGAATATTTTTAAAGCAGTCCAACAGCCACTGAGAATTATCTGTGTGTGTGAAATACTTCTTAGCAAGGAGTGTCCTCCCTGGAGCGAACAGCAGCATGCACGCGCTTAGCTTGGAGGGTTTATCAGACTTGATTGTTTTTTCAGTTTCTGTTCTGCTCAGAGCAAGCATTGTGCTTCAAATCACACATGAGGATAGCAGCATTTCCTGCCTTTATTATTTTATTCTAGGTTTCTAACCTCAAACTAATTCAGCAGTTTTTCACTAAAATGCTTGACTCAAGAGTAATGACCTTTTAACCCCTGGATTGCTGTTACACAGCAGTATTACCCGGTAAGCAACATGCTGTGGTGTTAGAATTTTTGCCGTGTGCATTGTAATTGAGTTAAATTACATTTTGAGGTTAAGTTACATTTGTGAGACAGAGTATTGTTAAAGCACAAAGTTTAAGAATTGATTTAAGTTTAAAAGAAAAAAGAATGATTCTCGTAGTTGCTTATTAAAGCTGGTTAGGTGTAGATCAATTTCCTGCTGGCGTTCATTTGCAGCGGTGCTGAAGTTCCTGACAGCTACACACACAGAGAAGCATTTGTTGGCCATTGGGAATACTATTATGATACTTGTAAGCCCTCACACACACACACACACACACACACACACACACACACACACACACACACACACACACACACACACACACACACACACACACACCACTCTCTTGTAAAAACAAGTGTGTGATGCTATTAATACACTGAGGAAAAGCAATCCACAAAGTGTCTGTTCTCGAACACTCATGATTACACACAGTGACACAAGTGTTTATTGACAGGTGACACCAAAAATACACCGGTCTGTTCCTGTGCTCTGAAACTTGCACAGAGAGCCACAGTTCTTCTGCATGAGGAACAAATGGTGTCTAGTATTACGCTGGTCCCAACACACACCGGCACTGATGCCACGGTGCATGCACCATCAACTGTCACACAAACAGATCCTACTTATGCAAACACAAAGACCTGCTGTGTACTTTCAAATGACACAACTGCAAACTATTAATATCTCGGGGTCCATAGGATGGTCACACAGAAGGATGGACACGGTAGGAGATTGATACTCCAGCTGCTCGGAAGCAGGGGGACAGAATGTGCCCAGCAGCTGTGGATTCTTACAAATGTAAGGAAAAGGGGAGGGAAAGGATGGTGGGCAGGCTGGAGGTAGTCAGGATGATTAGTCAGCTCTCATGTTATTGTTTGCACAAGCAGATCTGTTTGTGAAGGGTTTTGTGTAAGTGTAATGAGCTTTTTCTTATATTTACGCAACATTTTATTTCTGAGCTCTTCTATTTTCCTGCTCACACAAAAGCTTGCTTCCTATATTTGTTTAAATTTATAGTGAAAATAACTTTAGTCACTGTGACGTTCACTCTGTCCTAAACAACAGCCTTGTTGTTGCAAAGTTCGACAAATGGAGTCTGCATAAAAGAATAAACTGCAAAAAAGTTATCTGTGGATCTCTCAAGTTGCATCAAGGCCATTCAACCAAAATAGCAGCTTCTGCCTGCCTAAATGAACCAAGAGGATGTTATGGCGCAGACTAACTTTAGAAACAGGAAGTCACTGTTTTCGTGAGTGTGTGTCTGTGCAGGGATGTGCAAGTACACCAGAAAAGTCTGTGCATGCGTGTTTATTGCGTGTGTGTTAGTTTCAGTGTGTGTCTGTAATGAGCCCACAGAAAGAGGATGATGGTGTGAATCAACTATGCTATTACAGAAACCAGAAGTTTGCCTTCTGCTATTTTTAGCTACACGACGCTCAAAAGAGACGGAGGAGAAGCCAGCTCGCAGATCTGATCAACTTTTACTACTTATTCTTAAAAGGTGCCAGATTTGATCCCCTCATTAGATTGGTCTTGCAGCTTTAGAGTTCACGTAAAATATTTTTAAAAAGCATGAAATGATCTTGGCTAAAACTACCAAAAGCATTGTTTTATTAATGCTGTTTTGAAGTGGGTCGTGCACTTCAGTCTCCTCTTCTGTAATATGATAGAAAGAAATTATGAGCTTCTGAAACCCCCCAGGGTGAATGCAGATGAAATCGTATCTGTTTAGGCGAATCCACTATGCTGTGATCCAGCTGCTTTTCTGTCAACTCACGTAATGAGTCACACTCTGCCCTAAATAATGCCTCTGGTGTTGGTGCAAAAACTCCAAACACGCTTGTGCGGAAAGATTTTTAAATTTAACTCTCACAGGAATATTTTGGGCCTTGGATGTTGTTTAGTTGCTTTCCTTTTGTTTAAGGATTTATCTTGCATTTGTCGGGACAAACTCTTCCGTGGCTGGAGTTAGTTTGACGATGGATGAATCACCACTCCTATGCACATGCTGACCAACAATTAACTATTTCATTGAGCCCATTTATATAGTTTTTATGGCTCCTAGTCAGTGTATGAGAGGCATTTACATATTAGCTTCATTTAAACTGAGTGGATGTCTGAAATAGAATAAAACCGTGAACGGGTTTGGTTCCTGCTGCTTTCTGGAGGAACATAAACACCAGGTGTTCCTTCTCTGACTTCCTGATTACTTCCTTTCTTTCAGGGTAGATGGTGTGTGTGTGTGTGTGTGTGTGTGTGTGTGTGTGTGTGTGTGTGTGTGTGTGTGTGTGTGTTTACATTATCTGAGTCCTCACCACAACCATCAAGAACCCCATTCTTCTCATCGTGATTGTCTGATTTCCTTTAAAGACACGCAGACCTCATTCTGGTATTTGCTGCTGTACCTGGTTCTTCCTGTTGTACCTTTTTATTGCTGTAAAATGGAAGAAAGGAAAAACACCTAAAAATTAAAATGAACTATCAACTACAGCGGCTTTGCATACTCTCAAACGTGAGCCAAACTGTCTTAGTGGTTTGTCTTTTCCAACAAAGTAATGTAGGATTCTGTTGGTGCAGAGATTTTATTTTTCATGTTTATAGTTCTTCCACTCTCATAACATGTGCCAGAAAGCCTGCACTATTTTTGTAGGCTTTTTTCAGTGCCACAAAGTCAGAAACGAGAAAGACATCATGAAAACGCAAAGCTGGCCTTTTCTCAGCAAATACCACTTTTTACTATTCTGGAGCTGCAGGATTAAAACCTCATCCAGATTAAATTCCATGTTATTTTCTGGATTTTTAGATGATTCTGTTTGTATGCTACATATATGACTGTGTTTTCTTCAGAGGAAGTTCATCTAAATGCAATTGCACACTTTGTTTTTCTTGTCTGACTCAGACTTTCAGGTTTTGTTTTGTGCTTGTTATCATTTAAAAGTACTTCCTTGTAATTTGTGTCACAGTCTGCAATAAGGTTTTATTTTAAAAACACCATCAGATAAATAAATGAGAAACTTTAGTTGTGTTTTATTAATGACGTGTTCCTGATTCCTAAAATAATGGACAAATAATTTTGAACACGTATTTCAGTGTTGTGGTCATGATAGAGGCTGTTTTCTCTACGGCACTGAAACACAAACGTTTATGTAATTCAACCGCTAACAAAAGGCAGGAATTGAAGAAATGTGTGGATTTTGGTTGCAGTCGGTGAATTTCCACTGGCTTTGTTCTTCCTCGCCCAGAGGGAGTAAGGTGTCTTCTTCCAGACGTTATCCATCTGCACTCCTACAACACCACTGAACATTCCTCTGCATCATTTTTGGTTTCAGGCACAAGTTGCACTGACACACAAACGGCTGACGCTACCTTTGTGCTCTTGCACGCCTCACATATAGGTTTTCAAAAGCTGACATGAAGTTTGTTTTTTTTAGGTTAAATTGTTAATATGAGCCAGACAATGAAGTTAAAGCACGCCAAGCATGATGCTTTTTCACGTCTCAGTTGAATAGATTTACATATTTTCTCTCTCTCCTGCTAAACACCATCTTTCGTTAGAACTTAGGTCTTTTGTTTGTTTGTTTTCAACAAAACAAGTGTAAAAAAAAAAGGGCAAAATGATCAGGATAAGTAACTATTTACCTAAGCCTCCACATTGTCATTTGCTTTTAGACCCAATCCAGCTTACTTGTGGCAGGAAGGCTTGAATATGATGATATATGTCAGCATAAAGTCCTGCTAATAAACCAATGACATCGTTTTTGTTTATTTAAATCACAAACTGTTGATGGCTTTCCAGTTGCTCTTGTTTGTTTTGTCTGAGCCTGATTCATGCCTCTGCGTCAGTGCCGAGACACGCAACGCCATTATCCGTCCTTGCGGGCCTGCTGGAGAGCCCCGCAAGGACGTACGGAGTCGAGCTCTTTTCTAAACAGCCGTCCGTCGAGACAGAGAACGCAAGCTTGTGATTGGTCGGGGCACCGCTGTCGTCTTCACCGCCGCCATTGCGCCCTCAAAAACATAAAGACAGCCGAGAATAACTAGCGGCAGACACGGAGAAGCTTGAAGAATACCTCGCGAAAAAAACTCTAAAAACATGAACGTTTAATTCCCCCGTGACTGGAGGAGTGAAAAGATGCGCAGCAGGCATTTTAATTATGGACGGAAATGACAGGAAACGTGGGTTTAGAGGTGGCGAGCGCATGAAGAGGTGGAGGAGAATGAGAGACAATTCTGTCTGTGTTAAAAAGTCTCATATGTACAAAAAACACAATATAAACACAATATCTTGGACCGGATACATGACAGGATACTGGGCTCGACACATGGGAGGCGACATCGACTCTCCTCCATTTTCAATGAGACATGCGCGACAAAGCGATAATCGCGGGTCTCCCTCTTACTAAGCGAAACGCGAAAAACGTGCGTGTGAAATTTTGCGCTTGTGCACGTGTCGTGCACAGGCGACCCAGCGACGCGATCCCAGAAAGTTGAAATATTTTTAAACTTTTCATCGCTGTCGCTTGGACGAGGACCAATCAACGGAGGTTTCATTCACTGACCAATGAGCGGACAGGATGCTCCGTACATCTCCGAGCAAACATGGAAAAGTTGATTATTATTATGTTTATATAGTAAAATCAGAAGTAAGATTTCACATAACTTTAGCAGCACCTTGCGAAACATCATATCTACCGCTTTATTAACTCTGAACCGCTTAAATATCCTTAATTCCCTCCAACCAGAGCCGGGTCCAGGACTTTTAAAATGGGGTGGCCCATGTGGGGCACTTGTTTATGCATGGGTGGCACCAATGGTTATGCTTATTTCTTTATTTACACAAATCGTTTATTTATTTATTTACTTTCTAGTGAATTTTGGAGTTTCACATTGCACAATCACCATTTTTTTCTATTCATCTTCTAGTTTTGTGGTGGTAAGCAAGTCACTTCTTGTTGCATTATTGCCACCAATTGGAGTTGAGTGGGACTCTAAATACTATTTATGTGAATATGAAAAAATAATAAATAATATTAACACTACAGAAATGTTCTGTAGGCCTTGGCTAGAAGACAATGTTAAAGGTGCATGCTACCACACACTATTTTTGGAGTTTACAACTCAAGCCTTTTGTCGACGATGTAAAGTCAATTTAAACTGGAACGTAGTAGGGTGGCACCTGGGGTGGCCAATCAGATTCTAAGGGTGGCATGTGCTACCCCAGGCCACTCCCTGGACACGCCCCTGCCTCCAACCTGGCACAGCCAAACAAAACAACGGAAGTTTCAATTTCGCCATGGAACAGAACACGTAGACGGCTTTGCCGCTGGCCGCTGCCGCGGGTCGCCTCCCGTGTGTCAGGTAATAAAAGCGACAGCGACAAATGTCGCTGATTGCGGTCGTTTGTCCCCTCCCGTGTGTCGAGCCCATACCACAGAACAGCGCTACACCCTCTGTTGTCCTGGTGGGCAATTGCTTTGCAACACTCCCCAGGAGACGGAGAAGCATGAATCAGTCTCTTAAAAGAGAGCTCGACTCCGTCCGTCCTTGCGGAGCTCTCCAGCAGGCCCGCAAGTACGGATAATGGCGTTGTGTGTCTCCGCACTGACGCAGAAGCATGAATCAGGCTTTACGGAGAAGTATTTTTCCTAGGAACGTTCAGTTTTAACAAAATGAATCTAATGTTGCACAATATTTATGCTCAATCAATAATAATAAAGTCAGCACATAATACATTGAAAACATGTATTGCTTAAAGATATTTGCAGTAAAACAAACTGACTCTTCCAGATCATTCCAATTTGCCTCTTTTTTTGTTTCCTGCTGTAGTGGATGTAATCGACAGCTGTCAGATTTTAATACCCACACCTCGGAGCGAGCCCATGGACCTAAGTGTGACACACAGGTTGGTGCATCAAGGCCCAGAGTCGGCCATGTTGGCCCCTCAGCCTTACTTCTTTGGACGTCTCACCAATGAGCATTCCTTTCATTCCCAGCAGCACTTGCAGGTGAGTCCACATGAAGACATGTTGTGATAAAAAAATAATGTGATGGAGTTTGATTCATTCACACCAGCCATTATCTGAACAGAAAGCCCTGGACTGCCCACGTTTCTGAGCATTTTACTGTTTTCTGAAGAGTCACAGAATTTTGTGCTCTGTGACCACGTGAACAAGTAATCAGTGTGTTTCTAGCCTTTTCCGTTCTTTCACAATCCGCTGCAGAAGCGTGAGCTGCTGAAGCTTTTCCAGTTAGCACCTCACTTTTTTCATAGCGGCGTCCCAAAATGATCTCCTAATTCATGGATTATCTACTTCCTGATCACGTGACATGTGACACACATGAGTGAAGATCCACTTTAGAGCCGTGATGTGTGCAAGCTTGTTCCCAAGCCCGCCCGGTTAAAAAACACAGGGACGACTTTAGTCGTCAAATGGCAGCAAATCTACTAATAAACAGTGTTTTTTACTTGTTCGGTGATGAAAAATTTGTTATTTTTAAACATCAGCAACAAAACAAAAGCAAACGGCATCCTGATTTATGGCTGTTAGTACATGAATAAAACCTGCAGTAAACCTGTGTTATTGTGTATTTTTTACTTCATAGTATAACACGGACCAGAGGCAACGAGAGATGGAGGAGAAGAGGGAAGAGCTGCAACAGCTGATACTGAAAAGTAAAAATGAGCAGAGTGAGTTGTATGTTTAGCATCTCCTAGCGCTGTTTTGTGTTTTCATGTCAGCTGAAACAAAATGAGATTATTGACAGACTCCGTATCTGAATTATCTCACACTGAACTGGATGTTTCGACGCTCATAAGGGGATTCCCGTCGATGCTGTGCTTAATACCAAGGATATCTGCCGTCAGAATGGCTGGGGTCACTCAAAGGAAGTGACTTATTTTCCAGCCTATTTCCTTGTTTACCTAAAAATACATTTCTGCTTTAGAAATAATGTTTTTACATCATCCAGCATGTATGTTTTCCATCCTGGCAGGTGCTATAGCCAGTCCACATGTCAGGCAGAAACTTCGGGAACATATAATCATGAAGAACCAGCCTCCCACCCCCAGTAGTACCCCCCCTGGATACAGGTGAGAGTGACTGATTATCCATATAATCCTAAACCCCCCAACTGAAATGGGCAGCCATCTCTGCACCTACTCACAACTGAAGCAGTGTATGTGATATTGTTTTGGTTACCAAGGCTACCGGGTCCTGACATTTCCTCAAAGCCTCAACCTACACCCTGTGACCAGCGCAAAGACCTCGCCTTGCGGAGAACAGGTGAGACTCCTCTTTGTCCGTGCGTTTGGAGTTCCCACCCTCAGTAAGAATCTTTAGGCACACAGGTGATTTTCCCCTTCAGATGCATTCTCACGTCTGACACACATCTGGGTCAAAATTTTCCCAATGAGGGACTAGTAAGGAATTTTCTATTCTTCTATTCTATTTTCTGTTGTGTCATTTAAGCTACAAGTTCTTCAGTGCATCAGTCAGCAAAATAATGTGTTCAGTGTGGTACTTTTAGGCAACTCCAAACAGGTTTTTGTAGATTTTCTGGACAAAAGATTGAGTCTACATTAAAATAAGAGAACCCCATTGAGCATCAGGCCTGTATGGCCAGAGAGAGGCTGAGAGAGGGCACTTGCTTACATGAAGACACAACGACCAAAGCAGTTATGTAACTTTAACTGAGGTATGTGTAAAATGAACTGCGTGAGAGTCCCAAGCACTGTATGAATTGGAGAGGGAGTGGTTCTTCCACTTTGTACATTTCTGCAAGCACACCAGCTATTATTTATTTGTGTTGCCCCAAAACTATTTTAGCACACACACACTCACACCCTAGAGTGCTTTGGTTGGCACAGCGACAACACAAACACAGCTTTTGTCCGCTTTGGGCCGGCTGCTGATTGATTTCTCTGTTTGGATTCTTTGGAAATTGACCAACATAAACATGAATGGATTTAAGCTTTCCCCAGGACAGAAGTATTTACACGGTTCACTTAAGACTTGATTTTGTTGTGGAAACGGCATGCACACACTTTTGTTCATGTGCATTTGTATTTGCGTAGTCTCCGAGCCCACACTGAAGTGGAGGATAAGGAAAATCATTGCCGCAAGGCCAAACCCACTGCAGCGAAAGTCCAGCGCGCCTCCTGATGTCAAGCACCGGACAGAGACGCTAGGTGTGAAGGCTTATTTTAATTTGATTGGACTTATTTGTTTATTTTCTGTTTTAATGTTCATTTAAAAATATCTGGTGCTCTTTTATTTAGACTCTTCCCCAAGCAGCAGCACTTCAGCGTCAGCGTGCAGCTCCCCAAATGACAGCCTCATTTCAGACAGCAGCTCCCTCACTCTGACCTCTGAGGTGAACCTCACGATTATACTGTATTTGACTCATCATTAATTTTTTTTTATAAAACACTGTTTAAGGCTCACGGGTCTTCCCAACATGTGGTTGCATTGATGGAAAAAGTTTGGGAACATGCAACTGAAAATGCACATTTGTTAGGCTCTTCCTCAGCTGTTTTCACAGTGGACCTTATAATAATCCTTTCATTTTTGTTTGCCTGAATAACCGCATTACCTAAGCATTATGCTTCTCCAGTCCAAGGGCTTGCTGTTGAAGAATGGTAATTTATCACACTTCATCCGGCACAACCCCACTGCCATGCACAACATTACTGCTGGACTTCCTGCTCAGGTGAGCTACAATACACCTACCCTACAGGTTCTTTTAAAGCATTAGGAGCTTTATAGCACAGCTAAACAACAGAGGTTTTCCTGAACTATACATTCATTTAACAACATATAAGGATATTTAGTGAGTTGGTGTGTATCTGAGAATGTCACTATTTGCTGCACGTACAGAGACGTGATATTTACAGGCTTTCACTTCCCTCTTGATCTTTTTTTGGTGGTAGGATACACACATGCGTCAGTCTTCTTATCACACCGTTCCACCTTTAACTCCAGCATTGACTAAGGGGGCAGCTCTCATTACTGGTCATCTCATCATAATCTCTTGTGTTGTTTTCTTCCTTTGCACCAGGCTGACTTTCGAGGAGCAAAGCCGATGACTGTATCGGCTCTGCCACCCGTCTACCTACCTCTGGAGGGAAGTGCTCCATCTTTGTCTCAACGCCTGCAGCCAGTGATCCTAATGGAACCGCATGCAGTGCTGCTGCCCAACAAGTTTGTCCCTGGTGAGTTGGGTTAATGGTGAAACACTGCAGCACAGAGCATCACAAGAGCCAGAGTCATTTACCTGTCATCGTATCTTTCAGTGGTCAGAATATGTGAGAGCTAATTAAGTAGCAACATTTAATTCATTCTAAAGAGAAACAAAATCAGTGTGAGCATTTTATGTTGTAGTTTCCTGTGGTCCATGCCAGTTCAGTTTCTTTGCTTTATACAGCAAATGTTCAACTGGTTTAAAATTTCTCAAGCAAAGAGGACAGGGGTCCCCATCTGGTTGCCCACAAGCACCAGGATGACCTCAGGAACGCTATGAGGTGCCTGCAGGCCCCTTCTAGAAATGGCACAAATCACCACTGAAATGACATTTTCTCTGCTTCTAGTTTTTATCGCACCTGCGCTGATTTACATAACACAGTATTGTTAAAAAGGCTTTGAAATATGTTAATTTTGTTAAGTTTTAGTTATAAGCTCGTTACACACAAAGTAGCTCTCACAAAGGTGGGTGACCCCTGAAAAGAAACACCAGACAGTTAACACGTGTAGGAGTAAAGCTTTTGTCTCATCAATTAAGGTGGCGCAGTTGGTGGTGCTGTTGCGAGAAGGTTGCTGGTTCAAATCTCAGCTTCTGCCTTTCTACAAATTGTTAGCATGTTCTTTGCATGCATGCTGGGTTTTCTCCCACGCAACACAAACATGGATGTCAGGTTACTGGAGACTAAATTGTCCCCGGATGTGAGTGTGGGACTGGCAACCTGTCCAGGATATTACCACCCCTCTCTCTCTCTCTCTTTCACACACACGCACGCACGCACGCACGCACACACACACACACACACACACACACACACACTCCACCCCCCATGACCACCAGAGTTGGGTACCACCTCTTTGTGACCCTAGTGTGTTGTTACAAGAGAGTTTTATGTTAACTATGTTAATGTTAAGAATGAAATCTTAAGCCGAGTGAGAGGACGTGGTCACGTGGGATGTAATGAATGAGGTGATGCACATGCAGGTGAAAATTTGTTATCCTATTTAATCCAACATCTGCAAACACCTTGTGCCTTTTGGTTGCCTCGTGGCTAATTGTTAAGGATCTTTGTAATTGTAATTCAGTAGAAATTATTTTACTGCTTGTAAAATAATATTTTCTATCTAGTTTAAAGAACTGATTCGTGTGTTAAACCCCTTTAGATAAATAAGCAAACAGATAAATACACACTTGGTTAAATGTAAAACATAGTTTTATGAACCAGAAGTTAGAGATGCTCATTAGTAGTTTCAGTGTTAAAACAAGGTGATTGATTTCATGTCTAGCTCATTTCTAAGCTAGTTGATTCTAATTTGTATGTTTCAGTTTCACCTTCCTTTTCAGTGTCGGTAAACCTGAGTCGTCTGTGTTAAGTCCTATAGACAGCACGCCCAGTGAAGGTGATGCAGTTAGTTTATGAATAAATGAATCAGACATGAAAATGAAAGTATTCATGTAGTGTTGGCATTATTTAAAGAGCTTTTATCGTTCATACAGTTAAAATAGCTGCCAAACCTACTGTAACAAACGGACATACACACTCAAGAGTCTGCACACTTTTTCACTAAACCACATTTTAGTTTTTCATGTTGTGTTTTTGTGTTTTAGGTGACACACGTAGTTTCTTATTGAATGTGGAGCTTTGCAACAGATAAAAAGTGTTCAATAATGACTTTTGGGTGTGTTTGGGGAAGCATAGTTCTAAAAATACCTTTTAAGGGATTCTTAGACATTGTGTGTATTATTTTAGAGTTACATGTGTGGAGTCATGGCATTTGTCTAAATAATTCTGATGTGAAACTTTTAAAAGTTTGCTCGTCTTTCTTTTACTGCAATAACATTTGAAGCATTTTAATTGGTTTTAACCAAAACTATTAAGTATTATATTTAACATATGAATGGCCAAGCTTTTGAAATATTTAGTCACACATGTACATGTAAGAAATAAATGATAAAAACAAAAAAGTCACTTCTTGGCAGTCATTTATGGCAGAAGATAAAACTCTATCATCTACTCAGGTTGGATCTGACAGCTGGAGGACATTCAGAAAGTTCGAACTGCCTAACTTTCTGAATGAAACTCTGATGAAGACGTATAAGGTGTCGAAGTGTTTTGGTTTTTACACCATTAAAATATTTATACTCGTCTGAGTGCTCCACCTCACCTGCTTCTCAAGTGTTTTTATAGTTGAGACTAGAAAGATCACATAAACACAAAGATAAACATAAACTTTTGAACCAAACTTAATAATAAACATTAATTTAAATATTGTCTCCAAGTGAGAAGGGCAGATCTCAGTTGATCAAGTCTCAGAAGGTTATCAGAAACAGTTTTAAATGTGTTTGGGGGGTTTCCAAATATTATTATAGACACAAGAGCGCCCCCTGCTGAAGGGAGAGCAGTGATGCGCATGTAAGCTTCCATAAATGGGGTTTCTCTCTTCCTCTGTTTACCCAACAGTGTCATTATCATCCCATTTCCTCGCTTTTATTTATTCTCTCCCTTTTGCGACTTGTCTTTTCTCCCCGTCTACTTCCAGTTCACGGTCTGAGTTCCATTCATCAGCAGCATCCTCACCTGTCCTCCCCCTCCAGAAGAGAGAGCTCAGCCTCCTTACCCTCTCACCAACCTGTAGAGCGAACCCATTCTGCACCGCTACCCTACAACCATTCGGTGCTCCGCCTGCACGCAAGTCACCCCCTCCACACCCAGCACCATTTGCACCACCTGTACCTTAAGAGTGGACTGGACAGGTCCAAGCTGAATTCACACCTGAGCAAGGTGAGATGGGGTGGCAAGAAACCCACACACATTGCTATTGAACAATGTTTGAAAAGTTACTTTTAAAAAGTAATTGGTTATAGTTACTAATTACTTTGTCAAAAAAGTAACTCTGTTACCAACTGAGTTACGAGATTATAAAAGTAACTAATTACCAAGAACAATAACTACTTAGTTACTTTTTTCATTAAAGAATACAAGAAAATGGGTTAATTGAACTTACTTTAATTTACTATAAATTACTACAATAATGAAATATAAATGACTAATGACTGGAACATAATAAAATGTATGTCTAAATGTTTTTTATAAACCTGCATAATTTAAATAAATAAGCACTTAACAGGAGGAACTACTAACAAGAACATTACACTTCTCTAGACTATTAAAAGGTCACTGTGTGATATTTAACAAGACCCCAATCAGCTAAAATTTAAAACTGCAAATAGAAACACCTGTAAAGGTTCCTGAGCCTTTAAATGGTCTCTCAGTCTAGTTAAATTACAGAAATAAATGTAAATTTGCACAGTATTTTAATTTTTCCAACTTCACAAAATTGTGTGTTTTTACTAGCATTTCTGTTGCTGGTAATCTAGTAATGGTTAAATAAATAAATAAAATCCTTTAAAATGACACTAGAAGAGGAACAAGCCTGATGGAGGACTTACATTTACTAACTTGGGTCAGACCCAAACACAGAAGAGCTGAAGCTGGGTGGTAAACACACACAGGTAGTTCTAATAACACCTGAGCTCCATGACGTCTGAGACCGATGCATCAGTGTTGCAGCGGGACTAAAGACATGATCAGAAACAGGTTACAGCTGGATAATCTAGGAAGGTAGAAGATCAGGACGTCTGAGCAGTGAACAGGTGAGCGGACCTTCGGGACGTCCCGCTGTCACGCTATGAAGGGCACGGCTGCAGATCCACACCTGCAGCCGTAGACTATTCATCACGTCTTCCTCGTTCTTCACGGCCGTGATGCGCTTGGATGAAAACATCTGCCTCTTTAGCTCCTGATCAGCTGACGACAGCTTCAACACACCGCGCTGCTTAACGCACGCATGTCTTTATCAGTAACAGAAACGACGTTTTGATAAAAGAAGACTGAATTAATTAGTTTGCTCGTTACTGAAAGAAATTTTTTTTAGTAACGCGGTTATTTTATACAGCGTTATTCCCATCACTGCTCTGTAGTGTCTACAGCAGGCAGTGACTGAGACCGTGAGGGTCTCCGCCCACCCGGCCAATCATCATCGTGTTTGTAAGTGTGTTACCGACACCTCTCTCTCCCTGGCTGCAGCTGAAGTGTGGCGGTCAGAAAGCCTCACACTGCTGCTCAACGTTCGACAAGCACATAGTAACGCACAACCTTCCATCCCCAGTAACGGTAACGGCGTTGCAACAGTGGGAAAAGTAATTAATTAGATTATTCCGTTACCCAAAAAAAGAATGCCGTTATTAACGCCATTATTTTAAACGGCGTTATTCCCATCACTGCTAATGAATAACATTAAAAAACTAGTCGATTTTGATTGTTTTATATGAGTGACTGTTTTGTTTAATTTGATTGGAGACACAATTCCAAAATTATTTATGTTAAAATGATTTGGTTTTATAGTTTGCAAAGAGTACATTTAAAAATAGCACATCCTTTGATAAGGCCCGTCTGACACAGATCCCATCAGAGGACATGGACCTGGAGGAGACCGGTTCAGCATCAGGAACGGGATCTTTGTGTGGCTCAGAACTTGGCTCCCTGTGTGAGGACGGCCACAACAGGAGACAGAGCAATGCCAGCACAGACTCGTTCTACGGCACAGAGTCCAACGCCTCGTCCCGGGAGAGCTTGCTCGACACGTCACATCTCCTCAGTCAGGTACTAATACCGAGTCTAGTTAACACACCTAAAACCAGAAGTTCCCAGGTCTAACCTGTCCTTTGGATCTGAAAACTAATTATTTCAGAGGTCTGTTTGAGCCAAGCAGCAAAGAATAAAAGATTATAACGGCACCACATTGACTGAAGGAATTCAAAGTCACGTCAGAAACTGGCCAAGAAAAGCACAATTTGCATAAGTTGTGTGAAGCTTGATTGAACTATATTTTACCATCAGGGGGCACTGTTGCACTGCTGTAATGCAGTTTGCAGCATGTTTGGTAACTAGATAAAAAAAAACATGTTCAGATCAGGAGTCTTTCTACGTTTATTATCAATTACTCACATGAAGCTCTTCTTCTCAAACAGAGGCAGGCCATCCTTAGACCAGGTCTCCAGACAGACACACTGGGTGTCCCTTCCTTATATTGGCCCCACCAGTCTCACCAGCGGGTGATTCGGACCCGGTCCTTACCAACATCCATCTCCCTGCCTCCTACGTCCTATGTTCCCACCATACCGTCTCTGTCGCTGTCCAGCAGCACCGCTGCAGACAAACTGTGTTTCACAACAGGTGAGTCAGGTGTGTTTATGAGAACCATAAAATAATCTCACAGATTCTGACTAGTGTGTGTGTGTGTGTGTGTGTCCAGGTTTGGCTTATGATTCTCAGATGCTGAAGCACCAGTGTGTCTGTGAAGACAACAGCCGCCACCCCGAGCATGCTGGGAGGATTCAGAGCATCTGGTCCAGACTGCAGGAAAGAGAGCTTACGAGCCAGTGTGAGGTGTGGTGCACACGTAATGAATGGTACAGAGTGAGAGCTGTCAATCCTGTTCTGTTTACACTACAGATTGTTTATGTTTGTTATAGTTGATCAGCAGCAGAAAGGCCACCCATGAAGAGCTGCTGTTGGTCCATTCAGAGAACCACGTGTCAATGTTTGGAAACAAGCTGGATAACCGCAGGCTTGCTGGTAAAGCAAAAAACGGTGCTGAAAACTATCATAGTTGTTTTGTTATCAAACTATTTTAATTTCACGTGTTATATCATATTTCTGACTGTGAAATATCATCAACTTGCTCATGCAGGACGTCGCCTCTTTGTGGAGTTACCATGTGGAGGTGTTGGGGTGAGTGCTATGCACGTACACACACACACACACACACACACACACACACACACACACACACACACACACACACACACACACACACACACACACACAAGTCACATGCATTTTCAAACTCAAGTCATGTGGGAATCTTTCCACTTATTTAAATGCATTACTGAACAGCAAACATTACATGGCTGATTATGTCTCATTACACAATTTAGGTAATGATGCTACCAATTACTCGTGCTATTGTTTTTGGCCAAGATCACTAAAATAATTCAGTGTTCAAACAAAGGTGAGATTTAGAAGAGAAGAATCAGGATTTACGGTTTAGCTGGTGAGAGGAAATGCAGTAAGAATGTAGACCAACTCCTATTCAGAGGAGAGGAGGGAGTCTATAGGGGGCTGGGTGCTGGTTGATAAGAGGACTGATGTGCCTGGATTTCCGGCCTTTGGACGCTCTAGTGAAGAGGGGTGATTGGAACAAGATGGCAAAGTCTGCAGAAAAAAATCCTCAGATTTCATTGTTCCAACAAACATGAGACAAGACGGGTTTCTCAGAGACATTATGTAAAAATTAAAAATCAGCAATGATGGGATTTTACTGTTCAGTACATTTAGGAAATCTGTTCACTGTGTATTCACTTATTGTGTTTAGGACCTACTAATAGTTTGAACTGTAATACATTTAATCTGATTAAAATGTGGTGTGTTTCCCTTTTGTTGGGCCGACAGGTAGACACTGATACAGTCTGGAGCGACCAACACACAGCAGTCGCTTCTCAGATAGCTGCAGGGTGTGTGACAGACCTGGCACTGAAGGTGGCACAGAGAGAGCTGAAGGTGTGTCCTTCTGGTCAAACATCTCATGCTTCATGCTACAAGCTCAAATAAAGACTATCGCAGCTCCCCGGTTATTTTCTTTATGCATTTGTGACAAGATGAAGACAGCTCTTATGAATATGGGTGTGGTGTTTTATAAACAGCACAGCCATGTGTTTTATTTTTATTTTTTTTCTGTGTTCTCATAGAATGGCTTTGCTGTAGTGAGGCCCCCTGGACACCATGCAACCCATTCTTCCCCCCTGTAAGTACAGAAGCACACACACACACACTCACTCACACATGCATGTATGCCGGGAGCTGAGGGGGCTGTAGTGTTTCAAAGGATTTATTACAAATCAGCTACACTTCAGAAGGGAATAAAGTGGGGAGAGTGTGCTGAAGTCTCTCAGTGTTAAAGTATGTGTGTGCACTACCTGCCTGATGCTCGAGGCGGTCCACCACCTCTGCTGTTCCTTTAAGCTTCCAAGACCCAAAACAACTCAAAAGAGCTGTGCATGTGCGCACACACTCTACATGATGTGTACAGTGCACGCATGTGTGTGTATTTGTGTGCATTGATTTGTGTCAGTCTTTTGATAGCAGGCATTAGCCTAGTAACCACATTCAGCTGGGGCTGTGTGTGTGAGCTCAGCAGAGCCTGTCACTGCTTATTTATGGGATGATAATGACTGTTCTTGATGAGCAAAGTTTGGACAGCATATAATGTGTATTGTTCACTTACACACACACACACACACACACACACACACACACACACACACACACACACACACACACACACACACACACACACACACACACTCAGGCACTTAAAGCTCATGCTGACACTGCCTTTTCCAACATTCCACTGTTGTTTTTTTATGCATCAACACTTTTTTGCATACCTTTGTTGTAGACGGTGAGTTTTAAGGAGACTGCTGCACCTCGCTATGAGTTCATTTCTCCGAAATCATCCCTCACCAATCATCCTGCCAGCCTTCTGACTGCGTTATCATTTGGAACGTGGATAGAATTTTATGATTAGCTTTGATCTTATGCATTCCTTATTTCCCAGCAGTGCAACATTTTAGACTCGGTGTAATATCATAACAATAGCAGCATGTTTTGTTTGTAAAAAGCAAAGCAGAACAACTTGCTTATTTCTTGCGTATCTATTTTAACTGTTAACGTGGCAAAGAGTGCTGTGACTGTCACGGCCCAAAGAGCCACAACATAAAGCCAGATGACTGTCTCCGAGGCTCCTAAGGTCCATATGGTGATGTTGTGATATTAATTCGCTGAAGATGTTCTGATAAACACATGTGGCTGCCACTCTTCCTGTTTGTTCACAGGGGCTTCTGTTACTTCAATTCTGTGGCGATCGCAGCCAAGCAGCTCCAGCACAAACTCAATGTCAGCAAGATCCTGATCGTAGACTGGGTAAAGAGCCACCGCATGACCAGCAGCACAGCTAATGCACAGTGTGTCGTTGGTACCCTGACTTCCAGTAGCACTCATATGGATTATTTAGTTATTTCTGCTGTCCAGGTGTGAGCTCAGCTGTCACATATGCCCGAGTCGATTCTAAATCACACACAGTCACTTGAAAGACTCATACATGTGCACAGCCTGCTGTGTTTCTCTGCTCAGCATGTGTGTTTAGAAATCTGACAGTATATAATCTCTGGTATTTTACTGCATTGGAAGCTGCAAATATCCTGATAAGAAAAGCCTTTCTGATCATTTAATATCACGTTATGTACATTGTTTCTTTTGCCATCTATAGTGCTTTGAACAAATGTTAATTACGTGTCTGCATCCCAACCTGTCTTTACGTTTCTGTCCAGGATGTGCATCACGGTAACGGCACACAGGATGCTTTCTACGATGACCCTAGCGTGCTGTACATCTCTCTGCATCGTTATGACAACGGCAATTTTTTTCCTGGTAGTGGAGATCCAGTCGAGGTATCTACTGTAAACAAAGATGTTTTTGTTTTAAAGTAGCCATCCCTCACAGCAATGCCTGCAGTTATTTACTACTTGTAAAGGGTTAGGGTGTTTTTTGAAAAACAAAAAAGGATGGTTTTAAAACTTTCACCTCCATAAAATTAGATTCATGTGCATTGGCATGAATATTTTTTATATCTGTGATCCTAGAGTCCAGTATCTACCGTGACCTTGTCGAAGCAAAATAAATGGTGACAATTTATGAAGAAGAAAGAAAACTGCACAAGAACCAAATAAAAAAAAAACTTTAAGGTCTAAAATCTAAACGTGTCACATTTTAATTTAGCAGCTACAATCTGACGTGTGAAGTCATTACACACGTGTTTCATCTAATATCCTTTCTGTTAAAAGGCCTGCTGTCACTCTTCTATCATCTTACTTTGCACGATAACAAACATGTCCACCCAGTGACATGTTGTTGTCATTTAGAGAAACTGAAAGTAACACATATTTACTTCCATTCTTATTTATCTGAGAACCTTCAGGGCAGCTTTGCAGCAGGATGTTGTATCATGTGCCTGTTGAAATAGAGATGGCCGTGCGTTCTTCCTGTGGTCTTACCAGAATCTAAGTATGATCATTATCCCTATTCAGATGAACTGACCCCATCTCACACTGACATCCTCCTCCCATTTAATCCTCCACATTCCCTCTTCCTGTTCTGCGCTGCTCCCCGACAATAATGTTTTCCCGTAAAATCCCCCGATGAGGGACGATGCATAAAAACGCTTTCCTGGCTTGGATGTGGCTTTGCCTGAAGTAGACTCACAACCTCTGTTGAGCAGTGTGGTAAACCTCTGGAGTCTTGCTGTCCCCATGTAGGTATATATCGCACCAAGGGGTAGGGATGTGATGTCGTAGTCATAATGGAGAGCGCAGAGCACCTCACAGAAACCAGTAAAGACATAATTGTAGAGAAGATGTTCTTACATTTAATTAGAAACCATAGAATATGACATATCACCTTAATGGATCTTTGAGTAAATTTAACCAGAAGATCGGATCTTTTTATTGCAGGGATTGAGCAACACTTCGTATCAACTCCAAGAAAGAGAGTCAGGTTTAAAAAGTTAAAAGATTTATTTCTAAACAAATTAAACAAGACTAACTTTAAACACGGTGTGTATGATGAACTAAGGTGGAGTAAGACTGAGAATGGTGTGTGTGTGTGAATATGTTCAGAACCAGCAAATCTGGAGAAACGATTAGTTCTGATGGGAGTAAAATGGTGTTTCGCTCTAAGCTTTGGTTTGGAGATTATAACACACATGGAGACGCCATCTGTCAGTCTACGTACCCAGCGGAAGTCCCCGTTTAGATCAGGAGGTGTCGAGGTCCAGCTTGGACCTTGTCTGGAACCAAAGCCTGTAGCAAAGCCGCGGTTGCCGACCAGTCCCGTCTTGAGATACTCCCAGGTCACGACAGTTTATTGGCATCAGCGAGACCCTGAAGGGGCCGTGATGGTTCAGCTTTTATTCTGAAGGAACCGATGCAGCAGGTGGAACATGCAACAGATTTAATCCAGCTTGTCGTTAGGTTCTTTCAGCTTCAAGAGGAACGTTACGGATTGGCCACACCGACAACTTCTCTAGAACGCTTTGAACTCAGGTTAAGATGACGTGGGGCATAGTTTTATAATTTGGATGTTTTGATTTATGGTCAAATCAGAATTTGCCACAAAAGGAGATTTAACAAGCACCAACAAAACCACACCTCACATCAGATCTGGAAGGTTCTGATTGGATCAGAAAAAGGAATGTGTCATGTGATTTTAACATTACGTGTGAACAGTCTAGTGCAGTGGTTCCCAAACTCATTTAGCCGCGCACCCCCTTCTATGTCCCGACCATGTCGACCCCCCCCCCCCCCCCCAGCCCCCATATCGGGGCATGGCTCTCTCTCTCTCTCTCTCTCTCTCTCTATATATATATATATATATATATATATATATATATATATATATATATATATATATCAGATGTCAAGCTAAACAGAGAGGGTTAAAAAAAATTCCCTATCACTTTCATTTTTTAAATAGTAATTAATAAGCATTCGATACCATTACAATTTACTTTGATTTCATTTTGAATAAATATTTAGAGTGCCCAGGTAGCACATAAACAATGCAATTTAACGGTTTTCTTAAAGTAGGAACGTTTAACCTGTGCGGCCAGAGCGCTCTCCTTCCTTCTGCTCTGCGTAAACCTGAACTGATCACCTACTTGTGCATAATCAAATGTCTATAGGGGAAAATATGGAAACGATATAGCCATGAGGTTCACTTTTGCCTCAGACCGACTTATTGCTGTTTTATGGTGTGGCTGAATCTGCGATCCGCTGTCATGCGGACCGGAATAACAAATGCTGCAGTAACGCGAGTTGTGGCCAGGTTCGGAGTCACTGACTGTAGCGGACCCGACTCATCCCAGAAGCTAAAATCTTAATTTGACCTTGAATGAAAAATAACCTCTTAAAAGTTTTTATCACGGTGGAGGCAGCGTTCATTTCTGCCTTTAGTCTGACGGCGCGCCGGAGTTAAAGCAGCGTGTGCACTTATTGAATCTGTGTGTGTGTGTGTGTGTGTGTGTGTGTGTGCGCGCGCACGCGCGGCACAGCCGCTCAAGTCACCGCTTCTCGCGCTATTTAAACCAATGTTGTAAAATTCCTTCTGCCCAGCCCAGATGTGCTCACTTGTGCACCCGTGAGCCGTGGTTCCGCTGGAACACGTCTGATCTCTGACAGACGCACTCTGAACTTCAGATCTTCAGTGCGCTGTCAATAGCCTGAATGGGAATCATTTCTTGTTATTTAGTTACATCCACAATGTTCTGTGTGTGAGGTTTACAATGTCAGAACACCTGCATGAGACAGGTGTTAATTACAATCTGCCAGAATGACTCGCCACCTTCAGATTCCTCCAACACTGTTAAAAATGATCAAATACGGAACATATCGGCGTGCGCAGGCCAGAGTGCTGAAGCTCGGCGCATTGTTATTATGAAGCTATGGCACATGTGGAGGACACGCGCGCGCAAAAATATACTTCTTTTCAATTACATTTATTGTGCCCGCTTACTTTTTCTTAGGCCCACCCACAAATGAGTTTCTACGCTAATGGTGACATATGACAGACTTCTCTGAGCTCCGCAGCCATTACACTTTTCACCTCGCGCACCCCCTAGCGGCACCTCGCGCACCCCCAGGGGTGCGCGCACCACACTTTGGGAATCCCTGGTCTAGTGTAAATATTTAAAGTTATATTATTATATATTATCATAGGATTATAATATCAAGTAATTAATATTCGTATTTCACAGATTGATTGAACCTTAGGCTTCACATGATTATTTGGACTAACAGACATTATTTAATTATTATTTAATAGAGTTCTTGGTCCTCTTCTTCTTTCCTGTGCTGTCCGAGGAAGCAGCAGTTTAGATTAGAGCACAGAGCATGAGTGGCCTTGGCCCATATCTTGTAGATTAGGCTTGTGTCAGAAACTTATGGTTTTGCTTGGGCACAGCAAATAGAGCAGGGCCTTTAGGTCAGAAATGGACAATTCATCACGCTACATCAGGGGTCCTCAATTATAATGGTGCGAGGGCCACTCGCAAAAGAGACCCAGAAGCAAGAGGGCTGGGGGGGGGGGGGGGGGGGATTGCTGCTGCTGCTGTTTGGATTGCTGGCTGTAATGCATATAACACACAAGCTTGCAATATAAAGAACGACGACACCTGTCCCCCTCCAGCTCGGCTGTGTGACCGCACTAACCTGTCCTGTGGGACCCTCACCATGTGACCCTCATGTCCATGCTGTCTCTGGAGGAGCAGATAGGAAACAAGATCTCCTGTAACTTAAAATGAACCAAAGCTTCCTCCCAGTTTCTCTTTAAGCTGAATTTAACATCAGTTTATCATCATGAAACAAAAGAATAAAGTGGAACAAGAACTTCTATCTTCTATTTCTCTCTCCTTTTAACTTCTCCGTGTCCCTAAATAAAAGAGACAGATGATTACACTGTAGCTGCCGTCACTCACCCCGCTCCCTCCTCTAGACCGAACCTCCCGACATCACAGCACTCGGTCTGACTGAGCGCTTCCAGGAGAAACAATAATGAAATTATGAAAATAATAATGCGTGTTTGGAGGAGCGTCCTCCGATCCTCTCATGTGTGAGCAGACTCTCTCTCTCAGTCGCTAATCGAGCGAGCGTGGCAACCCGCTCAATTTATATAATTCACGGCCCAAATCCAACAGAACCGATCGGGCTGATTCGGTTCGGGTTCGGTCTCAGGTTATCACTTCAGCGCTCAGCCCTGCAGTACCACATAAAGGCTGACCAAAGTTTCCTACCTGGTAAATGCAGAGAACACCGCTCTGACAGATGTGGATGCTACGCTGGTGCTGCCGTTGAAATAACACAACTACATTCCACTATAATTGATTATGGTACTCTTCTAAGATGCAGAATCTTTTATACCCGCATCTCATGCATTGATTATTTGACTATTTTCCTCAGCTCTATCTATCCTACATCTCCCTGTCGGGGGTGGGGGTGGGGGTGCGCGCGGGGTTTGGGGGCCCCAAAGAGATGGCTCGTGGGCCACGTCTGGCCCGCGAGCCGCCATTTGCAAACCACTGCGCTACATAATCCAGTTCAGTAACTCTTGAAACATGAAAGAGAGGGAAGCGCAAGACACTCGGAGCTATAACAGGAATTGTATGTTTACGTGTGTGCATGCACGCCTCTGGGTGTTTTCTGTGTGTGTCCATGTGCACGAGCATGTGCGTGTGGGTACATTACCAGTTGGCAGAGGACAGGAGGCCTCATGTGTTTTTCATTTGCCCTGTGAACATCCCGTCCACTGAGAGCAGAATGGAGACAGACGCTCTGCGATGCTCATCAGCATTCTTTCTCTTTCAAGCATCCTCTCACACCCATACACACACACACACACACACACACACACACACACACACACAAAGGAAATTACCACACATTGTTGCCAAGAGAGTGTCAATCAACCTCCTCAATCTCCCCTCAAACTGACATATTGACTGATGGTGACGGGTTTGGGGAGCAGTTAAATGGCTGCTAGCGGGACTACAAAGGGAGAGACAGGAATCCTTAAGTTCTTTCCAAGACCCAGGCCTCGGTTCACTCTCTGCCCCGAGTGTGTGAGGTCAAGCTGAAGGTACTCCATCCTTTCTGCCTGGCACTTTGGATCCGTCTCATTTAAAACATTTAAAATGAGTTCTATGAAACAGAACACCTAGAACATTTCTAATAAATCAGACATGTTACACACAGTCATTTGTGTGTATTGTTGGTGTATAAATACACTAAACAAAATGATGTGTTTGAAGCTGATTTCAGTGTGGATCGGGCAGCACTTGGCCAGCTAAGTTGTAGCCTAAAGCTTGGGACCCATAAACGGGTGTAACACTGTTGTGGCTCACTGATTTATAAAGCCATTCGACAAATTGTATAGAAATCAGAATATAGGGAGGGACAGGAGTGTTGAATTAAGAGCCATCCGTATTTAATTTAGAAATCCTAATCACTCCCTGGTGTTCCCTTAAAACGATGCAGTCACTATCCTTGTGTTGCTGCAATAGAACGTTTAGCAACAGCAGCACTGGTTTTGTGAACGTTCAACACAAATCTGTCACCATGGTGCCGTTTCTCAACCCTCACTGGGACCCGTTACCTTCCTTGACTCGTTCTCTCACACAGTCTGAGTGATGTGTTCTCCCTGGTCTGTCTACCCAGGTGGGTGCATATGAAGGCAGAGGCTTCAATGTGAATGTCGGGTGGACTGGAGGCCTGAATCCTCCTATGGGTGATGCAGAATACCTGGCTGCATTCAGGTAACCGAACCAGGTTTCCTCTCTCCGCTGTGAAGTGTTTGCTCTGTATTATCCCGCTAATGTGACACACAAACATGTCGAGGTTAGAGTCTAAACACTACTAATAATTTTCTAGATGTAGATCAGAAAATGTATTCATACAAACAAATTGTCAGGTTTATATAATATTAATAATAGATCTTGTGTTTTTATTTGAGTTGCATACTATTTCAAATTTTATTTGCATTAAGGAAGAGTTTTTAAAAAAGTTATTGTGTGTGTGTACACTTCCTTTCTTAGTAGTCATCTATACCTTCAATACATGCAGCTCAGGAGTGTGTGTTAATACCAAAGCAACATCAGGTGTAATCACATGATCACTCGTGCCCATGTTGGACTGAACGTCTGAATTCTCTCAAAGGCAGTCCAGTTTGCGTAAAATGGGTGAAATATTTACACACTGTCAATAAAACACACACACACACAGCACAAAGACACACAGCTGTGTGATACCAGAACACACCTTTTCAGCACACTTGTCATTTCCACCGGGCTTGATAACCCGAGCGAGTGCGGTTTAGCTCTGCACCGCGCCACGGCGAGTGCAGAATGTGTCTGTCAGCAGCTCTGGCTCGCCAACAGATGAATATGTGAACGCTTCGCAGAGCTTGGAGCAGACACAGTGGGTGGGCCCCTCATCAGACCAAAGATGCTAATGAGCTAACTCATACTGGTGAAATTCACTGACCCAGTAGGCAGGCTTGGAAACACTACGTCCAGTGTTTATTCCTGCCCTGGATTCTAATTAAGAAACAACTGGTCTTTTCCTGAGCAGCTGTCTGGTTTGAGTGTTTATTTTTTTTCATTCGCTTTAGGAAATTGCATGTGTTTTCATGTGTAAAACTTCCTCAGCTAACCACACACATAGTACTGTATGGTTATGTGTTGCCCATGAAACCTACATCATATAAACGCTCGCTAGAGGAGGAGTGTCCTGGTGGCCCAGCGGTTTGCAGCTCATACCGAGCTGCTGCTAAGACCTTTGTCACATGATCAGGAGAGCAACAGCATTCCTTGCTGATCATTTAGGTCAGAAGAAGCCGATTTTCAGCCAACTTTGCCTTTAAATAGTTTTTAGTGGCGTTAATAATTCTGTAGCACGTTATGTGGGGGAAATGTAGGCATAGTAATATCAGCTTTTTGCTGTTAAGCCTGTGTACACGAGTGCCAGCTCTACAATTCAGTTTGCCTTTATAATTGTGTGTGTGTGTGTGTGTGTGTGTGTGTGTGTGTGTGTGTGTGTGTGTGTGTGTGTGTGTGTGTGTGTGTGTGTGTGTGTGTGTGTGTGTGTGTGTGTGTGTGTGTGTGTGTGTGTGTGTGTGTGTGTTTGGCTGGGTTTTAGCAACAGGAGAAATATAGTGGTCCATAGCGATGGTGGGCACAATCAAGCGAGGGCTCAGCCGTGCAGAGATTAGGTGTCATGTTGTAGTACAGGTGGAGGATTACTACAATAATCCCAGTTTACTCTAATCTCAGGTGAAATGGAGCACACACCGGTACGCAGACACACTCGTACATTTCCAACTGGCTACTGGCAAACAATGAACTATGCAGGAAAGGGGAATACAGCGGAGGAGAGGAGAAGAAGTGGGGGGTGCATTGTTAGAGAATCCAAAGGCGGTGTAATTAGGCCCAATGGATCCCAGATGGCTGGCTGTCAGTGACGTGAGAAGAGGGACGAGCTCCTAATAGGAACCAGACGCACACAAATGCCTTTGAACTGCCGCTGAGAGAAAAAGGGTGAGTGAGTGAGGGAGAATCTACGGCGGCATAGTCCGTGTGTTGTTGCTACATAACTGGCAGCAGGAGACAAGAGGAAGTGAGACAGAGTTCCTGAGTGAGCAGGGAAAGTGGTCTCCACTGACCAGAACACGCAGCCTGTGGACACCTCTCTCCAAATTAGTTTGTCACTCACAAAGTGTCTCCGATGTAGTTTTGATTTCTGTAACCTAAAAATAGTGCATCTAAGTACAATTACTTCTGCATGAACTCCTTTTTCATTTAAACAGTTGCACACATTCACACCTGGGAGGTGCACCACCTCCCAGTGTTGGCTGCCTCCCAACAGTGGATGGGGATCTGAGATCAAACACTTGGAGCGTTGCCTTTCATAATTTCTCTTTTCATCATTTTCAAATGGAGGGCGTGTTCAACCCGGTAAATGCTTGTAGTTAGCAATCCACCATACGTCCTGCTGGATGAATGTTCCTGCTGAAAATCAATCAGCTCAGCCTCCGCTGCGTGGCTTTCATTGTGTCTGATTATTACAGTAATTCATCTCTTTCATCTGATATGATTTCAGTCACTGAATGCATTATTATGTAATATTTGATTCACTCCTGAGAGTTGGTCTTTTCTCACGAGCACCTGTTTAAAGCAGCTTCCTCACCGCACGATCAGGTTTCACCCAGAGCTCGGGGATGAATCAGCACACTCACACTTCTCTCCGTCCTCAGAGCCGTGGTGATGCCCATTGCCCATGAGTTCTCCCCCGACGTGGTGCTGGTGTCGGCCGGCTTCGATGCTGTTGAAGGACATCCACCTTCGCTGGGAGGATACAAGGTCACGGCCAAGTGTAAGGCTCAGGCCTGTCCTGTGATGTCATCCCCATGCTGTTATGTCTCCACTTGTAAATGACGACATGAAGGAGAGCTTAGAGGCAGGAAGCGGCTAAATAACTTATCAGTTGATTAGCCTCGTGTTTTTGTTTTTCTCAGGCTTCGGTTTTTTGACTCGTCAGCTGATGTCACTAGCCGGAGGCCGGGTTGTCCTCGCTCTAGAGGGGGGCCACGATCTCAAAGCCATCTGCGACGCATCTGAAGCCTGTGTCAGCGCCTTGCTGGGCATGGAGGTGAGATGTGTCACAGCTCATACAGTAGACGTATCTGCATCTTTGCTTCACGCTCTAACCTCTGCATCGGGCCCCAGGTGGAGCCGCTGTCCCAGTCCGTGTTGGACCAGAAGCCGTGTGAAAACGCCGTGCGTTCTCTGCAGAGAGTCATCCAGATTCAGGGTGAGAAAAGAGGAAAGTCAACTCAAAATAAAAGAAAGGCCAACCATGGGTTTTGCAGCACTGATTGTGTAATCTCTGTAAAACAAAAATGTTGGATGCACCAGCAAATAAATTCCAAGTGTCACAAATAACTCGTACAACAACTGTCACAACAAATGTGAGATGGAAATCTATTTCCCTCAGCCAGATTGAAGGAAATAAACAAGCTTCTTTCAGTAAGCTTTTATTTTCCACAAGAGGATTGCATCAACCATACTGTCCGTTCTCTGAGGTGTAGACAGAATCTTAATATTAAAAAATAACAAGAATTTATAAAACATTTGTGTCAGATTCAGCTCCTCGGGTATGTTGCTATTTAGTTTATTTAGGTTTTGATTTTTATAACTTTTATCGCTCCTGCTCTCTGGCCACCTCTCCTCTTTTACATCCCTGTCTCCTATCACTCCAGCCATCCCACACACACTTACACACACATGCACGCACACACACACACACACACACACACACACACACACACACACACACACACACACACACACACACACACACACACACACACACACACACGCACGCACACACACACACACACAGCTGCCCTGGCTCCAATTATCTTCAAACACTTCTCTGGCACACGACCTTCACAACATCCCCTCCTGATTGCACACAAATGTTATCCCAACCAAATTAGATTAATTAAAAATATTTGAATAGCCGCAGGAATGTTAAGCCCATAATTCGGGCCCGGGGTGAAGTGTGTGTAAGTTTCATGCTCAGCCAGAACACACACACTTATAGATGAGCACACTTTGGGTATTTTTTTTTTGTAATTGTGTGACACACAGGGCTGAGAGCCCTGAGAGAAGAAACTCACTCTAGGTTTACATTTCTGAAATTACCGTCACAGATCTCTGGACCTCAGGCTGTTTATGTCACGGCCATTGTTTAGATTCAGATCAAACATCTACAACCAGAGGATCAAACACCAAGTCATGTTTTTATGACTTGGTGTTTGGAAGTACTTCCTTCAGTACTTACTCTACAGGAAAGTTCAGGATGAAAACATCTCTGAAACTAACAGCTGAGGACATTAACGTCTCTCTCCTGCTTCCTTCTCCCCACCCCTCTTCCTTTCAGGTGAGTTCTGGCAGAGCGTGAGGGGTTCAGCCTGCACCGTGGATCTGTCCTACCTCCAAGCACAGAGACACAGACTCAGACGAGACTCGGACAGCGAGGCCATCAGTGCCATCGCTTCTCTGTCCATGGTATCAGAAAGGTGCAGGAAACGCCATTCCTTATCTCACTTTAACATCACTGCTAGAGTTGTCTTAATGTTGAGCAACATCTTTGGGTTTTTTTTTCTGTTTTTCAGGAGACAGACTTAAATGATGTGGGAGGAAAAGATGCAGTCTAAAGGAAGCCTTTAAACTCTGTGCAAACACACACACACACACACACAGCCACGTGTAAAACGCAGTTGGATCACCACTGGAAGCAGATGTCACCTTGCAACACCTCCCGCTTCAGCACTGGCTGCTCTCTGGTTCAGACACACTCCGAGGAACAGATGAGCCACATTCACATTCTCATCACATCCCTGCAGGCTCTTCCTGAAGAAGACTCCAGTCCTGCATCCCAGAGACAATTTTCATAAAACGTCCCTGAAGCAGAGTAAAGACGAATCCGTGGTGGCAGCGGGTGCAACATGTAGCAGGAACAAACGAACTCTTTGAGGGGACGTGAACAGAACCACTCTTTAGCTTTAACGGTGGAGCGGAGCCAAAGTGGACAACGGCAGGTTCTCCACACCTCAAAGAAATAAATCCTGCCGTCTTTCAACGTGTGACAAAAATCCAATGAAGGAAAAAAAGATTATTTTTTATCTATCATGTTGCACTGTATTTTCTTCCAGCTCAGTTGACAGTCAAACGTTTTGTTTGATCTTGGTTTTATGGGTTTTTTCTTTGAATGTCAGTATATGCTTAAGAATCCAGAGAGAGGCTACATTCAAGTCTGAGATGCATATGTTTCATATTGTTTTTATTTCCACATATTTTCTCAAATCTCTTTTACTTTTTCTTCCTCTGCCTGTCAGGCGAGCGCACGCAGCCCGTTTAGCTCAGACGGCTGCGCTGATTGGTGGCAGATTAAAGCAGAAACACTCACAAAGTGCATCTTCAACATGTCGACTTACTGTAATTAGTTTGGGTGGCCTTAGTCACAGTAAATGGGTGATACCTCTACTCGCTGGGGCGTCAAAGCAACGGGAGTTGAAACAAACCAGATCACCCACGACGCCTCGGTGCCTCGTGACCACTCACTGATGATTGTATCTGTGAAAATGCAGACCAGCTCTGGAGATTCAGGATGAGCCCTACATCTGACAATCACACACAAGGTGCACTTACACCTTGGGAAGTAGACCCGTGTTCCTTCCTGTGGGAGAGCATTCCTACTGTCTCTCTGTTTAGTGTTAAACAAGAACGATCTGATTGTGTTTTTATTCCGTTTCTGAATGGCTGAGCTGTTTTACTGCCCAGACCAACCGATAGCATTTAGCAGCTAGAGGATGGGGCAACGGAAGCTGAACACACAGTGGATCGGATCCACACGCCGCCACTGGACCCGGTGTGGTTTATGAGAGCAATGTGCCGTCCGTGGCCTGGAATGGCCTGAAGGACTTCAAAGACTTAGCAAATGTTTCTTTTCTCGTTCCAGTCGGAAAGCATCAAAATCTCAGATTTATAAACAAATTCATTTGACGTTACGCATATTTATATTTCCATATTTCTTATGTCTTTGAAGTTGTTTCTGCGTGTCTAACTCAGTGGAGACGGTGCTAACGCAGAATGTTCTCTGCCACCACTCCAAACCTCTCAATACTTATTCAAGTTCTAAAAATGTGAAGTCACGTGGCGCTGTGCAGCAATAACAACCTTTATGTCTTATTTTAATGTCTTAATGAATGCAAAGATCTTTTTATATATATTTGATGTCTAAAATAAAGCCTACAGACCAAATTGTCCATTGATCGTCACACTGACCAGCCTGAGTTCAGGCAGCCTTAACAGTTTAAACTTCAGGCCAAGTCCGGTTAGTTAGAATTTGTTCCTGTACAGTGTACATATGTACTGTTTTTTCTCTGCTTTTTATTACTTTTCTGTTTTCAGTCTTTAATAAACATAAATTATCTACATCAGACATGGTTTATTGTTCTTGCAGGAGTGTTTCACGGTCTTCTGTTATGTGAGTGATCATAATGTCCTCAAACGTTTGTATTGTTATGCCAGAAACCAACAAATCTCCTTTTTTTAACTATATAAACACTGAACTTCCATACAGCATTGAGTAAAACTTTATTGTTCACAGGAGACGGCACAAGACAAACGATTAAAAGCAAATGAAAATCAGCACAAAAGCAACACGATCAAAGAGCAATCACTCACGCGTAATCACTGCATCAGCACTTTGGCACGTTATCTAGGAAACTTTCTTGCTGCATTAATTTTTAAACTATGAAGTAAAATCTTGTATTCTTGTTTAATTTTAAAGCTGGTTTGGAGCACAGCTTTCAGCAGCTACTCGCTAACGACAGACAAGCTGATGCGAAAATAAGCAACTGGCTGAACTGTGATCAGTGGCTTCTCGTTGAATCGGAGTAAAAGCATGGGTTTTAGGTGATACAGTGTGGATATGCCAAATTTACAAACAGTTATATTCAAAAATACACAGAAAGCTGTTGAGTCTCTGCAGCGCAGCGAAGAAGACGAAGATCTGCTCCTCCGCCTATCCGCTTTTAGCGCCAGAGCAATTAGCTTATTAGTATTTTAGCTGTAAACATAAACTGGCTGTGACCGCCCTCTAACCATCACCGAGTCATCATCATTAGTCATCCTAATGTCTGTCAGGCTGTGAGCCATCCGGCTGGATGATGGTTGTCCCGGTGTTCTCGAAGGCACTCGAACCAGCAGCCATTTAGTTTCATTGTCACCGCAGGCCAGCTGTTTGTTTTGTCTTTTCCCAAAACTCTTTTCAATCCTTCAGCATTCAATCCTTCAGCAGTCCATTGTCCTCACTGAGTCTCAGAGACGCGTTACACTTTCAAGAGTCAAGCACGTGTCCAGAAAACGAAAATGAAAGAGAAGAAGCAAAAGGTGCATGAAGAAAAACCTGAAGAGTCTTGAAATTGAAGAATTTCCTGTTAATGTTTTTTTTTTCCCTGTGGAGAGAGAAAAACACAAGGATGGGTTAATGCTAAAGACTGATTCAAGCAAACAAATACTTTGTCTTGTTGAAAGTGGAAAAATCTGTGCAGCTCTTTAACCAACCTTGCTTTTAACAAGCAAACATTTTAATCTGCAGCTCTCCCTAATTACAGTCTTTCCGTGCCTCAAGAAACACACACAGAGACAGAGAAACACAAATAAGACCCATGTTTCCTGATCACATTCCTCCTAAAACGCTGCAAAAGTGAGAAAATGTAAATTGACAACAGCTTTTTCTTTTATCTTTGCTTCTTTCAGTAGTGCCACTAAGTATGAATGAAAATGACATTTATGTTATTTTTAAATCTAAGAACGTGTTCTTTTTTAAAACTGTGTGTAGCCACATGGTTCTGTTTGATAGATCCGTTTGGGCCGAAGTCTTGCGGCTTTTTGTTGCCTACGTGTCAAATCAGCACTCCTTCCTCTGCCACTCTGTCCCTGCAGCTGTCTGCATCACATAGAAGAATACACGCTCACACACATGAGGTCATCAAATGTGCAAACACACACACACACACACCTGTGCTCAGCTCTCAGTTGAAATTTCTAAAAATAAAGATGACTATCAAGAGCCACAACGTCTGGACGAGGCTTTACTGAACACAGATGAGCCTCAAAGGCCTTTACATCTGGTCCCAGATCAGCCAGGAGTGAAGGCCAGTGATTTAGTACTCACAGAACGGCGTCCAACAGCTGGTCAGTCCAAGGTGGAAAACACACACACACTCACACTCACACACACATGGGTGCAGCTAAGCCAGCATTCAGCAGAGCAGTTAGAAACTTTGTGATTATCGTATAAACAATAGAAAGAGGATTGTTTTCTCCACTTCCAGCAGAGCAATCCTTTGTTGAAGTCTCACGCAGAGCAGATATGTTTGCGTGTTTTAGAAATGTGCAATTTTATGAGAAAGCTACTTCTGGGTTAATTTAAAATGAGCTACTGCAGATTAAATAAAAATGAAAATTAGTAGGGTTCACAAAATGTTGATTGGTAATCGCAAAATAAAGATTTTTGACTCATGCTGAAGATCAAAATGGCAAATTTGATGTTATAAATTTGCAGAAAATAGCATCTCTCGTAGAGGACGACTCGTTAATTATGGCAACGATTTTTTGATTAGTTGAGTTTTCGGTGTGTGTTTTTGCGTAAGAATGATTTCATTACAAAGTCTTCCTAAACATGACCTCATCAGTGTAGTCATGCTTTTGAAGTTCCCTGACCTTTCCCAACACCACGTCGTTCCTGAAACTGGAGGTTCTGGTTGGGATTCCAGCACATTCTGAGGCGGCCCCCACAGAGCTGATGATAAGAGGCAGAGTAACCAAAGTTGTGATGCGTTCAAGGACACGTGGCTGCATGCAGGAACCTCAGTTTTCCTAAAGCTAGACATCCTCTGTTGTCGAGGCCGCAGGAGGTTCGGTTCTGGAACACCTGCAGAGTGCACATGGGCGGCAGCTGCGTGTGTGTGCGTATGTGTGTGTGTGTGTGTGTGTGTGTGTGTGTGTGTGTGTGTGTGTGTGTGTGTGTGTGTGTGTGTGTGTGTGTGTGTCTGTGTGTGTTTTACAGGGCCTCCTGGCTGCCTTTAGTGACTGAATGAAATCTCCAAAGATTTGCAAAACTAAAACCAGGAGAAGAGAGATGAAATCAGGGAAATCACATCAGTGAGTTTATTCCTGTTTATCCAAACGCTCTCTCCGCTGCACAGCTAATTAAAGCTCCAAACACACACACACACACAGCATGTGCATACACTGACGTACACAGGCGCCTGACCCTAACCCTGCTACACACACCTTCCTAATACCTCACAACTGTTTCCAATCTAAAGGTTCCTGCTTGTCTGGGCCCCGGCGAGGCCTGATTGCACGATACGGAATCCTCAAGAAAGAGGGCAAGGCTGCAGGGGGAGAGGGAGAGATGTGCCTCCTTTATTTTTTTTCTTTTCCTCCTCACTCTCCCTTTTCTTCTTTCATGCTGTACCTGTACAGGAATCTGGGGTCTGCTAAAGTGGCTGAAAAAAGAAAACAGACCCAGGAGATTGTGGAGGAAAACATTTGTCTTAAATTCATCAGAGGTCTGTCAAACACTGGAGCCAGGGAGGTTAGATCACGGTGCAGATAATAGTTTGTTTCACTTCATAAAGGCAGACGAGTGAAAAGCCTCTTTGAATTATGGAGTCATGCTACCGCGCTAAGTGTGTTTATATTTATGTAAGATGGCTTCAGTCTCTAACATTCTGTTATGACAAGTTTTTGGGGACAAATCGAGGTAGAACACTTGTATATATAAATTTGTTTTTGTTTGTTTTTTTGTTTTCATTACAAAAGAAAGTTTTGACTTGCAGACATTTATAATTATGCACAATTTCATGACTTATAAGATAGTGTTGGTTTTATACATTAAATACTTTTACATTTTTCATAAGATACTTTAAGGAAAATAATTACTTAATCTTTTCTTATCAAAAAACTTAATTCCATGTATAGCAAAAAAAATCCAGATAATTTGGACAATTGCTAAATAATTTTTTATTTAAAATTTATAACTTTTTAACACATTTGAAAATAAAGTTTTAGAAATTAAATCTATAAAGTTTAGTTATTGACAATTATTAGGTTTTATACATTAAGCGCCTCCTGATTTTTATCTTGAGAGGCGCTTTAGAAATGATATTTTCTTCTTCTTCTACAGCGATTTTAATGTGTCTTTATTGGGTCGGTGGAGATTTTTGACGTCTCTCAGAAAATAGTTTTGAATCGTCGTGTTTGGAGGACAAAATTTATGTGTATTTTAATCAAAATTGGTAAAAAGGCTAATAATGTTTTGTTTCCTCAGCCTCACATCACTGGATTCAAATTTAGGATTTTTTAAAAGTCTTTCAATCATATAATTTTTTAATTCATCAAACCAAACTTACATTTCTTTTCTTTCTTTCTTTTATTCTGTGTGTGTGTGTGTGTGTGTGTGTGTGTGTGTGTGTGTGTGTGTGTGTGTGTGTGTGTGTGTGTGTGTGTGTGTGTGTGTGTGTGTGTGTGTGTGTGTGTGTGTGTGTGTGTGTGTGTGTGTGTGCGTGCTCACCTGCAAGGTTGCAGAGCTGTGACCTGCTGCTCTTGATAAAATCAAGGAAGAAGTGCAGAAACTGTGGCGGGGGGGGGGGGGGGGGGGTCCAGCAGCATATATTCAGTTGCAAAAATAGATTTTTTTAAAGAAAGAGTGAGCCATCATGCATCATAGAGATACGATAGGTTGAGAAATGCATGCAAAGATTTGAGATGAAATGGTTAAGTTCAGACCAGGAGGGAATGTTTCTGAGGGTCAGAGGTCAGGAAATGGGTGCAAACACAGACAGAGATTGGCAGGGTGGAGGTGTGGACACGAGAGGATGGATGACAGAGGTTTATTGGGGTCCTAGTGGCTGGCAGACATAGCCCAGGCCCCCTCCATCCTCCAGACGGAGAAGGCATAGCTGAGTCTCTCGTGGGCCAGGTAGTTGCAGCTGGCCAGCTTGGCGTCCATCTCGTCGCTCTGCAGCACCTGATAGAGGAAGTCGATGTAGCGCGAGGCTAGTTTCAGGATCTGGATCTTGCTGAGCTTGTCGGAGGGTAGCGTGGGGATGATCTTGCGTAGAGAGGCAAAGGCATCGTTCAGAGACTGAGTGCGTTGGCGCTCCCTCACGTTGGCGATGACCCGCTGAGAGTGGAGCTCCTCGAAGGGCGGCTCCGACCTGGGAGCCAGGGATGTGGGAGCCAGCGACACGATAGCTGTGGGGCTTTTCTTCAGCCTCTTCGGCCCGGCCGGCAGCAGGCTGCTGGCGCTGCCGGTGCTGCTCTCTTCCGTCTGACTCAGGCTATCCTTCTTAGGATAAGGGGAACGTTTTCGGTTTCCCGCCTGAAGGCTCTTTTTGGATCCTCTCTCCAGCTCCTCTTCGCTGGCTCCCAGCCCTCCTTCGGGGGAGTTGGTGCAGGACACCTCTTCTCTCATTGCAGTGTCCAGCATTGACCTTCACTGCTCAGCGAGGAATCTGAACGGCTTTTCACTCACCGTCGCCTCGCTCGAACACCTTCAGCGAACCTCAGCTTGACACGCCTGCCTTTTAAAAGCCTTCTCCTCCGACAGAGAAAGTTACGGCTGCTGAAGCTCCATCAGATGTGACGCCTGGCTGTCCCGGCTACCTTGTTAAACTTCAGTCTTTCTCAACCCCTCTAACTTCCTAGCAGACGGAGCAACAACAAACCATCTGACAGGCAGGCCTACCTCTGCCTCTTTTAAAGCTAAACGCCAACCCGAGGCCTGCGGGCGCTTCTCATTGGCTCAGCGGACTTCCAGAGGGTGTGGTTTAGCCTGAAAGCAGGAAGTATACATTAGAAGGGGAGGGTGAGAGGGAACAGGGGTAAGTGGCACGCTCAGCCAATAAGAATAACTGCGTCTAATGTTGCAAAGACGTCTGAGGTTTATGGGTTCCAGATTTGGGCTGGACCTTCGGTCCACATGCATCCTGGTATCCACACAGCCCGTATATGTCTGATCATCACCACATGGATGCTTCAGGCCTCATTAATACTCATTACCCTTGGGTTAAAAGTGATAATTATAGTGAAGTGTTGATGTGAACCATCTAGATCTGTGTTATTTCCTCATAAATGTTTGACCACACTAGATTCAAGAGCCAGGAAAAGCGTGACGGTTACAAAATAGACTAATCTTTGGAATCGTATCATCTCTTTGTTCACTGATGTTTGTTCACCATTCTTTGTTTTGGAGCAGTTTTTTTTTGTGGCTTAAACATCCTTATAATCACTCCTGACGTCCTCTGTGTGACTCCTGAATGCTGCGATGGGAAGGAGAACTCAGGCAGGACCCTCAATGACCCCTGACCCCATTGACCCACAGACCCCAGTCTGCAAAGGTGAGAGAGGGAGCACCTAATTGTGCCATCCATGGCCTGAAGGCAGTGCCGGCACATGTCCCCACCTCGGAACGGTCGACCCATCTGGGTCTGCAGCCACTTAAGACACATTTTCCTCACACCGGCGGTCGTGACACAGCAGGTATGAGAACATGACATCAGGTTTTGCTTGCTCAATCCGTGCAGCCTACAATTTTAACCAATTACGTCAATGGGCCCCTGTTTTCAGTTTCCTAACTGTAACTATTTCTACCTAAATGTGCCATGGCCGAGTGACTCATCTGCCGATAACTGGAGAACATCTTGTGGGGAGTTTTCTGCAGAAGAGATGATGAAGCGTTTGTGTTTGCGTGCATGAATCTTTACAGGAATGAATCAGGTATTGTGAATTTGTTTCATGTCATAAGACGGCACCTGGCGGCTTCCAGCCAAGAATTTGGGTGTGATTTCCGCAGCGGAGAGATTTCTGATGAGCCCCGTGATTGCTCGGGTTTACATTTCAGTCATACAGCGACTCGAAGTAACTAAATCCCTGTTGGGTTCAATCAACTCATAGGAGGAGGGAAAAACTGGCCATCATCAAAGAAAGACAGTGGAAAGAGGTTTCATTTACATAAGAGGCCAAGTCAACTCCAGGATTAATTGGTATTAGAGCTTAGCTTCGCTGGGAGCTCTGACGGAGACGGTGGAAGGACAGGAAAGTCATTGTTGCTGATGTTAATCTCGGGAGCTGCTTCTTACCATTAGAGAAGTGGCTCTGTGCCACGGCGATGGAAAAAATGAGCTAATAAGAAGGCCAACAGGAATAGTAGAATAGAGGGGCAAAAGAATAAGAACGGAGGAGGAGAAGAAAGGAGAAGTGGGGGGGGGGGGGGGGCTGTCCAAACAGAACCAGATGGAGGAGTGTGGAGGCTCGTTTGATCTCGATCCTCATAGGCTGATTGATGTTACACATTTCATTTCCTTGTCAGAGTCTTGACATAATGTTTCACTAAACGCTTAGGCCCTGCTCTCATCTCTTTTCTGCTTCCACAGGGGTCATGATTAACCCTTTCTGGGGCAAATATAGATCATACAGGTTTCAATATACAGTACATGGGCTCACACACACGCACACACACACACACACACACACAGGAAAGCTTGGGTATCAGAAAAGGCAGATGTGTTGTCTTTCTGTGTCTCTGCTCCAGATGGTTTTGACCCTGACAGAATTCCTACTCTGAAGAGCGGGGGGTGGGGGGGTGGGGGGTGGGGGGGTGGGGGGTGGGGGGGGGGGGTCTGAAAATTTGTAATGCAGTCAACTAAATTTTCATCATAGAAGAAAAGGCCGGAGCTCAGCGATGACGTGCTCCGCTGGTAGGGGCGCAGCGGCGTGACCGATCCTTAGTGGTGTGTTTTAAAATCCACACCGGTCACCAGAGTCCTCCTCACCTTCACCTTGAGAGTTTGTGCACCCTCCTGAGCTGCTGTTGGAGATGTTTGCATATAGCACACTGCACCCACACACACCCCCACCCCTCCAGCGCTCCATCCCAGGAGGAGCTCACGGTGACACAAAGGCAGACATCTGGGAACCATTTCCCCTCATGGAGAAACCCTTCCTGTGGGGTATCCACTTAGAACGGTTTACGGGAGGAGGGGGGCGTAGGTGTGTGGTGGGTGGGGGAGGGTGGAGGTGATGGAAGTGGATGAGAGGGAGACGTCGATAAGAAGGTGTGGATGATAACTGAGTTTGGGGGACACATCTCCTGTATCAAGAGAGACGAGCACTTGGACAACCAGGGAGGTGTAGTCAGCAGCCGAGACAAACTGGTGGACAGAGAGAACATTAAGGTAAAACCGAGCTGGCATCACTTTGAACAATAGGGGTCCTGTATTAATCTTGTTGATTCACAAAGTAAAAAAAACACTCAACTGAAATGAATCACACAGTTCTCGTTGCAGGGATGGTGGAGTGGAGATGGGTGCCCACAGGGTTGGGGTATGGTCTGGAGGCCCTGGCCTGTGCTGTGGCATGGTGGGTGGATGGCTGCTGGCTTGGGGTCTCAGACATCTTGGGTTGCCTGCTGCCATGTGGGGTGCTCCCTGAATGGGGAGGGGAGGGAGGAGGGCCCTCCCCTGCTCGGCTCCCCAAATTACACGGCAAGGGTGTCCTACCCAACTACCATCCTCACCATCCCTTTGGGTTAGGAGCGAGGTTGGGTAGTTGGCACTCATGATCTGATCTACCCCCCTCCCACCACCACCCCCATGTGTACCTCCGCATGCATGCTAATGTGTGTGTGTGTGTGTGTGCGTGTGTGTGTGTGTGTGTGTGTGTGTGTGTGTGTGTGTGTGTGTGTGTGTGTGTGTGTGTGTGTGTGTGTGTGTGTGTGTGTGTGTGTGTGTGTGTGTGTGTGTGTGAGTGTGAGTGTGTGTGTGTGTGTGTGTGTGTGAGTGTGAGACATGGTTCGTCTCAAGTAATGAGAGTTTGATAAAAGACACAATCTGATGTCCTGAAGGGTTTTGCTTTAAAAGCACAAATCAACCACGATGGCTCTGTGTTTGCACACTTAATGAGATCCAGCACTAAGTGATCAAAGATTAAAGCATTAAAACTGAAAACCAAATGAAACTGAGTCGTGGAACCAAAGCTTTACATCTGATACAATGTTTGCAGCTCGTACCTGTTTGTCCTCCATCAGGATTTCTGTTTTCTTTAAGTTTCTGGGTTAAAAATAAACTCCAAACCAAAGCAGCTTCCTGTCATGGTTCAACTTTCTTCATCTGTTCTGAGTATCTTTGATCTGCTTAAACCAGAATAGAAGATTTGAACTTTTCCAATTAAAAAAAAAACCTTCTCTAAAATTGCTCCAGAGCTGAAACCGAGGTGTCGTGTTTTGTCCTCGCAGGCAAACACACTCCTCTCCTGCTGCGTGCAAGCCTTTGTTATTCTCACTCAGCTGTTACGTATCTTCGTGTGTAAGACCATCATTTATCATAATATTTAGCACTCCAGCTTCCTTTAAATATCCCTGCTTTCATGTGTAATTTAGCTAATATCCTGCTCTGGTGCTGATTACAGCGATCATGAGTCGGGGTCCACCCAAGGCACATTACACACAGCGGGTCGGGATGGAAACGGGTCCTTACGGTCTCCTTTTGGGACATCCTGGGACGTGACACGCTGTGGTTACAGAGCAGGCTGGAACAGAGAGAGGATGTTCAGTTAATTAAAAAATGTGGCCAAAAATACTCGTTTTATGTCTTTTTTTCCACAGAAGTTTATGCATGGGTACTGTTATCACATCACGTCCATGTGTTGGAGCAGCAGCTCTGCATGTGATAATTTGACACAGGGCCAGCACATACCACATGTATGCTGCACTCCACAGTGGATGTTTGCATTTGCTTTGAAAAGAAAATACTGTAATCTGTGAAAAATATGATTCAGCTAAAATGTGCTGACACTGAACAGCTGGGCAGAAAGATGCTGGTTTGATCACTTTCTATACAACAAATCATCAAACAGAAGTCATTTCCACTGCTGAGTCAGGAGCTCAAACAAAACGTGTTTGGTTCTCTGTTTTTGGTGTAAATGTTAAACTTCTTGGTGAGTCAGCAGATCCAGATGACCTGATTGGAAAATCTTATTTCAGAACAAGGTTTTTGTCACAAAGAGGAGCCGTTTTGATGCTGGCAGCCACGAATCCCTCAGGAAATACTGTCGTGCTGCCTTTATTCATGTAATCATTCACCCCACAGCCCTTCGCTGTTTCCCCTCTTTCTTAAATTTGATCGTATGGATATTCAATTCCAGGCCTGGAGGGCAGGTATCCAGCACGTTTTAGTTGTTTCCCTGCTCCAACACACTTGATTCAGTGGTTGAATCACCTGTGCTGCAGCTCATCAGGCTCTGCAGAAGCTGGAAGGGAATGCCCTTGCTTTAGGTTATTTATCTCAGCATTTTAGATGATGCTGTTTTCATGTTGATGAAATATTGTGTTCTGGTCTCCTTAGTTTAGCCTTGTGTTAACTTTTGCCCTTAGTCTTTCTGCTCTTATCTTGTACACAACAGGGACGAAGGCATTTGCACGCTGGATCATTCATGGGATGTGATGATCGGGGGGGAAGGCATGGGCATCATCCCCTTCTGCCTGCAGATGAACAGCAGCGAAGCTCTGATGATGGCGACTGTTGTGATGCTGAAACTGTCAGCAAACACGGTAAAAAACTAAAACTTTACTTCTCTGTGTACAAGATAAGAACAGAGAAGTAAGAGAAACACAAAAAACTTATCAAGGAGTTTTGCCCTTAGTTTATCCTGCATCATCTTATTTTATCTTCAGTTATTAGCTCTCCTGTTCTGTGTTTTGCCTCCCAGTCCCTACTCCACAGTAAATTACTCACACCTGCCCATAATTACGGTCAGTCATCGGCGCACCTGTTCCCTTTGTTTCCACTCACCGCCTCAGTCATTGGCCCAGTCCCAGTACTCGCCCTGCACCCTACAAAGTGCACTTGGAAGGAACGCTTTTCGGCCATTCCCATCTGTACCGGGTCGGCCCGGGCCGGGTAGCGTAGGTTGTTTACATATCTGGGTGCCCTGGTATTTTTCCAGGCCAACCAAGGCTCATTCTCAGCCCTCTTCTCGAGGGGGTCTGCTTCAGGCCGACCAGGGCCAACACACCCACTGCTGACAGCAAATTCACACCTTCCATTAGAGCAAGCCTCTGATTGGTGGGTAGAATCAGCCCACATGGGCTTAAGACAAGGATGTGTGGAATCAAGCGGGCCAGGCTGGGGCCGACCGGTGCTACCCGGCCCGGGCCGACCCAGTACAGATGGGAATGGCCCATTTGAGTGTGTAGTAGACAAGTGTGCAATTGCTGCTTCCATCCTGGTTCATAGTCTTGTTACCTCTCGTATCGATCGCTGTAATCCTCTCCTCTATGTTCTTCCTCAAAAACCGCTTCATAAGCTTCAACTCATCCAGGACTCAGCAGCCCACACAATCACTCGAACCCCTCCTTCCATCACATCACCACATCACCCCGCCCTTCAAAAACTTGAAGGGCAGACGCTCTGAGGATGTTTGCAGCTGCAAACGAAACCGTCAGCCAGGTAAAGAAAAACCTTATCTGTGTTTAAAAAAGAAACTTAAATGTAATTTGAAGACAAAAACAGCAAGAATGTACAAAAGATGCTTAGTCTAAAACATTCAGAGCATGGATAAATATCATTAATCGTCTTAAAATGAACTTCTTTCATTTTGGTTAAAAGAGGAAACTATGAAAATTTGATTCTATATTGAAAATTTGATTTTCCATGAACATCAAAATGTTTTTTTTTCCTGACCGGAAGAGGAACAATCATCTTTATTTGCACACAATAATAAAATGCTCAATATTTCAACGATTATACTTGAAAATACTTTTTTTTTCACATCAGTGCAAACTTGGGCAAAGTGCAGATCAAAGGTGCAAAAGGGGCGTGGCCAACTTCTGCACTTGGGAATCGGGACACCTTACCTGGACGGAAACGCACAGGTGGAAGTACGAATATTGGGACTGGGCCTTATTTAAACCCTGCTCAGTCACAGTTCCTCCTGCTCTTGACATCATTTTGAAATAAAATTATTTGAGCCAATGACCTGGCTGCTTCCTGGAACTGGGGTGATGGTGGCACAGGAGTAAAGTGCTTCCCCCGTAATCAGAAGGTTGCAGGTTCGAGCCCCGCTCAGCTTGTCGCTGTCGTTGTATCCTCGGGCAAGACAATCAAGAACCAATCAAGACTTGAATGGATATTTCCGACACATTTCATTCAAAAATCTTACCTGTTGAAAGATTCCTGAATTTGGAGTTTGGAGAAATAGCGTTCTGATCCAACAGGACCGATAAATTAGTCTGGAGATCGTTGGTCAGATCTTCTGATGTGTTTTGTGACAGTCACATGAACAGTAATCACCTGAGTCATTTAGATATGAATAACTTCCGTTTAGACAACAGTTTGGTTCTGATGGGATTGATGAGCTAACAGCTAGTCACAAAAGGGAAAATGTGTTGCTTCCTTGAAATAAAAACCTCAAATCTCAACTATGTTATAGTGGTTTAAGCTATCATTAGTTAATGAATCAATCTGCTGCCGTAAATGATTATTTTTACAGCAGAAATTAGTGAAAAACCTGGTCAGAATTACATCTTTTCTGCAAAAAAAAACTGCATATTTTTGCAGGCAGCGTCCAGAAAAAATAGAATCCATGCGGAAACTTTCCAGAGCTCTGCTACCAGATCCACAACGCATTGCAACCAGTGTGAATACTCTGATTGTACTCAGTATTTTTTGACTTATGCAGAAACTGGATCGCATCTGTTCAGCATTCGGTGTAAAAAGGCTTAAATGGTAGCCTAGTGAACTAGACCAAATTCTTGCTTTGCAAAGAATGGTCTAGGCACGCTACATTGGAACCTCAGCAGCTCCTACCAGGACTCTGGCTAGCCAATCACAGCTCTCTAGAGGGGTTTCAAACACATAAAGAGCTGTGATTGGTCCATAATGGTGGGCCAATCATAGTGCTCTATCTGCTTAGTGAACAAATCACAGAGCTTTATCCTCTTTGTGGGCCAATCAGGGCACTCTATATGCCTGGTGGGTGGGATGATGCAACAGAGTGAAACAAGAGTATGTCACATTCATTGTCCAGTGGAATGCGGAGATCATTTGAAAGACAACATTAGAACCCGCCCCACAACCGAGAGCCGTCAATGGAGCATGGCCAGACTAAATAATACATTTATTTAGTCTGGCTTGCCAGGCTACTTAAATGGGGCATATCCAAAAAATGGCTCAGGGGACATTTGTGGCCCGTGGAGTGATTTTGTGCAGAACCATGTTGCATTTCTGGAATGGTGAATTTTGTCTCTCCAGTAGGTTGTTGATGTAGCTCCTCATCTTTTTAACATTTTTATATTCAGATTATTGCTAATAAGCCAAACTCTGACCTATTTAGAGACTTACACATGAAAAAAATCTACATTAAATGATATGTTGTTGTTGTTGTTTTTTTTTTGTTGCATTTTTTTAAATAACAATTACATTTCCTTGGACCACAAGGATTATTAGCGTCTCGATTTAGACCTTGTCTGTTGACGTTTGAACAACGCTGGTGTAAAGGTTAACTAAACAACGCTGCAAGTAATGTCATGAAATTTAGATTAGAGCCATTTAAAGATGACAGCATTATACTAGCCGTTAGCCTATCAATTGTCAAACTTAATCTCTGTTTCTTCAAACAGAGGCCGTGTCAGTTATAATCACTTTTACACAGAGACATGCCCCTAAATGACCAAAACAGTCTTTTAATATAACAAGTCTGTCACACGGTCAACCACTACTATCTCTAATTGATCCCTTTGTGTTTCTGGAAGTCCCGTTGACCTGGGATCTGCAGGATTAGACACCATCACGCATCCAGCTCTGTTGAGCATTTACAGCAAAACGCTGCCCGAGAGGTAGAGAAGAAAGTTGCTTCTCTCCAACAGAGCTGTTGCATGAGAAACATCAACAGAACCAACTTCAAAGAGGTTCTGCCTTCACATTGAATCAGTATCTGCCTCCATTAGATTAGATGGCCTTAGCAAAGTTACATTGCCTTAACATTTCTGCCTGGCTTCTAAAATCCATCGTTCTGGTTCTGGTTCCCCCTGTGAAGCCACTTCAAACGGCCCTCTGCCATGGCATATCCCTTTGTGCTCTAAAACAGCAAATATGTGTCTCTCTAAAATGTTTCAGATGCGAGCGAGCAGTGGTCCCAGAGGCTCCGAAAGCATCGCACAAAGAAACACGAGAGAGTGGAGAAAAGGGAAAGAAACAAAAGCTGGGTGTACATTAAAGCTCGGGCATCTAGCCTGCTGTCAGGTGTGTGTTTGTGTGTGTGGGAGGGGTGTGTGAATGATGGAGGAGGCTTGACTGATAGGTGCGGGATGGATGGAGATCATGATGACAGATAAAGAGAATGTAAGGATTGAAACATGCAAAGAGGATAAGGGAAATCCTGGTATAGTAAATTGGTGAGAAAGTTAGTGAATGTGGGAGGCAGTGGGTGTGTGTGGGGGGCACTGAGGAGCTACAAACACATGTTTCAGTTTGTAAATAAAACAGTAAACTGCTATGAATATTGCTTAAATATCTCTGGGCCTTGTTCCGCGCTTTGCGGAAGTTCCTCTGAAATCATCCTAAGGCTGCCTTCTTTAAAATGCCAAAGCAACTTCTTAATGTCAGAAGAGGCCATCTGGTTCTCGACCAATTCAAGATGTTTGCTTCTCATTTAACTTTTCCCTCTCCTCCTCCTCTCTGAGCTTCTTTTTTTAGATCAAATGCTTTACTTTTGTATCATCGATAATGTGAAAAAAATGCAGTGGAAAAGCCATCTTTGAATGAATCACAGCACATCATCTTTTTCTCAGCCAAAGTATTTTCCTCCATCACACACAGGAGTACTATCCTTAAATACTTTTAGGAATACTTTTTGAGTTTAATGCGATTTTTTAACAGTTACTGGAGTTCTCTCAGTACACTTTGGTGCCAAATGTCTCTTTGAACACTTGATTTTCTATGAGCTCTACCTCCAGGACAGGATTAGTCCGTTCACCAAAGCCCTGCTGTATATAATCTATGCCATCTGGTGGAGGATTTAAGAACTGCAGGTGGAAAAAGCTACATTTGCATTTTTGTTATTGTTTTGTTGTCATGAAGTCATATAATAAAATTATAAACCCTTTATAATAACATAGCTAATAAGATCCTGACATCTTTTCATGCATTTTGCCTTAAATGGTGTGTAATAAACCAGTCAGGCTAATTAAAACTCCAAAGTGGCTCATAAACCATATTTATTATTGTGTTTTTAATGAGTAGAATACATTTTTATTAGCAAATAACTGCTAGTATAAAAATGTGTGCACCCATATTTAAAACGACAGCAGGTGTCCAGCTACAACACAGAGAACCACATGACAAAAATAAACCAGAAAGATGGAGGAAAATAAGGGGTTCCTACTGCAGAACTTTACTAGAGGTGCTTTTATTAGCTCCAGGTGCAACTAAATGAGCCATAAATATCCATACTGCAACATGAAACTTCAGCGATGACAAAACAACTTGAGGAAAATCAAATGTTTTAAAAGAAGAATTCATGAAAGCAAAACTTGCAATACAGAAAAATGTAGTTGCGTTTTTGGGTTAAACACAAACAATGTTTAAAAATCAGTTTATTAGTGAACCTGGAAGCTAACGCTATCAAATAACGTGCAAAAACGTGTAAAAATAAACAACAAATAAACAACATAAAAGGTTTACAGCTCAGCAGATTCACTTTCCCTGTAGATGTATTTTCCCGTAGAGTTTGATTCTTGTGGCGTTGCTTCTATGTAACTGCACAAGATGTTTGGGAATTTTTTGTTTTTTTCCCACAAAGTGTGTAAACTATTGTTTGTAGTCTCACCACACTCAGCCAGACTGCCAGTCAAGACAACTTCCTTCCTTGATTTGGATAGAAAGGAGTCCTGTAATTAAATAACGTCCTCCCTCTTTTTTCATACCACACACGCACACACACACATTTTAAAGGCTGGTGTATAAACTTAATAGGACTCATTTGGTTCCAAAGCCTGCAGCTTGCTCAGTGGAAAGAGGGGCAGATTGTTTTTCAGCGTCTTAATGTTGAAGTTTATAACAGCCGGATTAGAAACTGCGTCACCATGGTGATTTAACCACAACATCCCAATTACCTGGATGCAATGAGACTCTTGGGGCTTGCAACAAACCAGCTTAATGCCATTAAAGTCTGCGTACCACAAAAAAAAAGTTAAAGAAATAATCTGTATGAAATATGCAAGAATGCAATAAATAATTTAGATTTCAAATATCAGTTTCAGTGTAAGTTTGAAGTTGTTCTATAAACAAGTAACTTAGGAAGTTTAAAACACAAAATCACTGAGTTTTTATAATTCTGTCACACATTTTTCACATTAACTTCAAAGTCCTTCAATCAGGCACCACAATACGCTGCAGAGCTGCCCCCGACTTTCCTCTCAGGGACAAAATAAAAATGTGAATGGATTAAATGATTATTGGACTTCAAAGTGCAGGTTATTGGTCTGCATTTACTGTTAACAATGCTGTGTGTGTGTGTGTGGGGGGGGGGGGGTATTTTTTATGGTCTGTTTCTCTGAAGATGCAAATCCTGCTTCTAAATGCCTGGAACCTCCTGATTTGGCTCAGGAAGGGGAAGAATCTGCTTTAGCCACCCTTACTGATGAAAATGTAGATTTTAAAAGTCCATATTTGTTATTTTTTCCAAAAAAAGACACCAAATGTTTCATAAGAACAGAAACTGCCAGGAAACTCTTAAAGACTAAGTTTTATCACCCACTTACATATTTTCCTTCATTCTGAAGAAGAAGGTCCAGCAGGTGTCAAAAATGTAATTCATTAACATTTCTCATATAAACACGCACAACTACATTCAGTCCAGCGATAAAGGCAGGTACACACTCATCAAAGAACTTCTTTTTAACACAGTAGTAAGTTCAGACAGGAAGATGAGTCTGATAAAAACAAAAACATGAAAACTTTGTGTGGTTTTACTGTTCAATTAAAGCACAAAGTTAGCTTTTACAGAAAAAAATGTGAGAAAAGTCTTTATTTTTCCACATAAAAAAGCCCACTGGTAGTTCACAAATGAAGAGGAATGTTGATCTGGATTGCACAAATAAAGCCTTCTAGTTTCTGAGTGTGCGGCTCAACATTTGCTCAGTCATCAGGGTCTAAAGTCCTGCACCCACTGCAGGACTCTTCAGCTGATCAGTACAAGTGCAACATGTCATTCAGGGGGGCTAACATGCCACGTGATGCATTTATAGATGAATGAGTAGTGACCTCTAGTGGCAGCAGCATGGAACTGTAACTCGTGAATGCCACAAAAGGGTGACAAAAGGGAAAAGTCTCAGAGTGGTTCAGGAGTTTAAAAATCCTAACATGGTTCAGTGAGTTCATTTACACAACAACATTTATGCTTTTTAAAAAATAAAATATTTTCACACATAAATAATCTTTATTAACTTCCAAGTTGGACTGATGTTTATTTTTCACAAGATATAAACCACCACCACTAAAGCTGTGAAAAGGGGTTTTAAACTTTTACTCTTCACAGCAAAGTTCAAGATCCAATCAGATTTCAGCAGGCCTCCTAGGCTCCGCCCTTGAAATGGAAAGTTAAAAACAAACATGACACTTATGTTTGTCACGAGGAATAATGTGCATTTGAATACGTGTGTGTGTGTGTGTGTGGGGTGCGCGTCTCTGAGAAGATGCTTTCAAAAGTCACTGATGATACTGACGCTGGTGAACTCTTTATGATAGCGGTTGGCCGCCAGGCTGAGCAGGAGGGCCCACTTCAGGCTCATGATGCTCCACACGCAGGACAGGTAGAGACTCTGAGGGTTGCGCAGAGCTACAACACAAACAGTTTATTAAAAACACATAAACACATCCAGAAAAATAAAAACTTAGCTTCTGGACAACATTTCTACTCATTTCTCTTTCTGTAGTTTTATAGAATGCATCAATATTACATCAGTAATATAATATGGACTGATTTTATAGGCGTTTGTTATTTCTATAAACAACCTTATTGAATAGGTTTGAATTATTTAATAGGATTTTACATCATAATACATGGTTTTAAAATGACTTAAAAAGTTCAAATAATAAAGTATGATAAATGAAATGGCCTGCATTTGTATAGCGCCACCTTACAACCCCCCAAGGCACTTCACAACACAATCAATCCTTCACCCAGTCACACACACATTCACACACTGGTGATGATGAGCTACAGTGTAGCCACAGCTGCCCTGGGGCGCACTGACAGAGGCGAGGCTGCCGAGCACTGGCTTCCCCAGTCCCTCTGACCACCACCAGCAGGCAAGGCAGGTTAAGAGTCTTGCCCAAGGACACAACAGCAGAATTCTCTGGCAGGAACCGGGATCAAACTTACAAACTTCCAATTACTGGACAACCTGCTCTACCTCCTGAGCTACTGCTGCACTAAAATAAACAAACTAAACAATTACTATCGTTTTCTAGTCTTAAGTCTTTCTAAAGTTACTTGTTACTGAGTTTTATGATTTACTTTGAAATAAGCAGAATCTCTTCATCCCAAAAACTGGTTTTATGGATTAAATTAAATCCTTCAGTTAAATATATTCTTCTACTGCTTCTCCAAGATTTAAACCATGAATTACAAATTGCATTTTAACACCTTTCTATCAGTTTTTGATTAAAAAAAATATTACTTTAACCAGGCAGGTAAAAATTCACACCTCAGAAGGAAATGTTAACATTGCTGCATGATCACTGATAAGCACAAGCACCCAGTTAATTCTAAATTATAACACACACACACACATATTTACCATTGCAGCTTAAATTGTCCTTCAAACTCAAGCCCAGCAAACTTTCATTTGGACTCCATCTGAGGTAGAGCCTCAGGATTCTTTGGGGGGTTTCCTGAGCTCAATAATTCGTTCTGAGTGTAGATGAGAAGACTGCACTGATGTGGAACAGCTTACACTCCTTTCTGCTGATGGCGACACACAGGAAGGAGATGAAGGCCACAGCTGACAGCAGTGAGGACAAAACACCAATGCAGAAGAAGAACTTGAGGCCCTTCAGCCAGGTCCGCCAGTAGTCCTGCCGGTACATGATGTGGGTGATCAGGGTCCAAAGGGCCAACACACCTGAGAGGGAGAGAAGAAATTATTCCTGCTTCCAGTAGAATGAGAAATCTTCTTTTCATTTGCTCAATACATCATAATGTTTCTGTGCATTTAAAAGAGAGGCTGCAGGATCTGATGTAAAGAACTTCTGGGACTCATTCGTGCATCTTCTATGCCCCTGGGGGGCTGGGATTACCTAAATGATATGCATCTGGCAATTTTAATTCAAAATCTAATATCTGAGCTTTATATCAGAATCAGACGTTTTTATTGCCATCTGTGTGCCAAGTCACAACATTAGGAAATTGCTGTGGTATTTTGGTGCAGAAGGTAAGAAAGAAAAAAATAATAATTAAGAGATAAGCAATATAAGAACTAATAAAACACTCATGATAAAATTATTAATGTAAAACGTGGCAGGAATTAGAGAAGCAGCTATCTACCCCGTGTAGGTACTAATCTGAGTGTTTGCTGAATGTTTCAAGCACGCACTGCATCGGGTCACGTGACTGGGACCAATAAACTTGAGTGGGCTGCCCTAGGATTTTCATTCAAAAGTCCATCTGCAGAGGGGAAGAAACTGTTTTTGTGGTGAGAGGTTCTGGTCTGAATGGATCTGAATATTTGTCTTTCTGTATTTTTTCTAAATTTAAAACTACTGGAAAACACTGAAAAGGCTTTTCTGCGTAAATCAGTAGTGGCTATTGATGTGAGTTAGACTGCTGTCACTCAGGGGACACTAAATAAAGATTTCAAACAATTATCAAATTACAATGAAATCAGTGACTTCAGCAACATTTGGAAAATAATGCACAGTAACTTTGGAGCCTAGTGAACCGTGAATAAGCATTTTCAGAAGCTGACAAAGCAAGCTGTGAAACCTCTGAGTTGATGAATTTCACTTCACTTTCTTCCAACTCTACAAAGAGGAACTAATCTAAGATTTGTTTTGTGAAGATCAGCCCACTAGCGTGTAACTGCATGGGTTACAGCAGATGTTGGTTAATCTATAATTAAAGTTATTAAATTTCAAGGGTCAATACTGCTGTTAGTGTATCATGACCACTCACTGCTTTGTCCTGTTTGAAATCATGATTATTGCAGGACATCCTGTGAGGAGACGAGGACAGAAGTTATGGACGTGAACATGCAAACCTCGGCAGTCTCAAAGGTTCACATTTATAGATGCAATAATAAACTTGGCCTTGGATTGTTTAACTTCCATTACAAACACATAACGGGCTACAACTTCAATCATTAATTTAATTTTGACAAATCAAATCGCTTCATATAAATTCTGTTTTTGCTCTCCTTGTCCCACTTGTTTCATTAACCTAACCTGTGACTTTATTTGTCTGTCAGCAACGGAATGAAAAATGAGTAAATACTAAATTATTTTTTAAAATAAAAAATGGTTTTTAAAATACTTTTTAAGTCAAATGTGATTTGTATAAACAACAATGTGTCTTTGCTACAATGCTATTAAAAAGGAAAGCGATTGGCAAGTTGTTTATTTACCAACAGGACCCGAGATTAAATTATTAGTTAAACCGTTTACTTGCAGTCTGACCGCTGTGTAAATTTAAGATTTATTTTATCGGTTATCAACATTTTCACAACAACAACTCTTTGATAACAGCAGCTAAAACAGGTAGCAGCTGGGCAGAAGTTGCCAACATCTGCCCAGCTGCTACCAACGGTGCCTTTGTGCAAACGGTGTGTTTACCTGACAGCCCCCCCATGACTCCGGTCCACGGTTGGACGTACACGATGTCCCACACCAGGAAGACGGAGAAGCCCACCAGCGTCCCGAACGAGGCGTAAGCGATGCTGATGTGGGTTTTATGACAGCCCATCGTGACACAGACACGGACGGTCCAGATACAGAGGTGAAGTTGAGCGGAGAGGAGGACTTCTGAGGGCAAATACCTACAACTATCTGGCAACCGGTCCTTCAGCGCGCGCGCGCGCGCACAATCACACACCGACCTGCACGAGTGAAATGTGTTTTCTGCTGACTGGGCTCGACACACGGGAGGCGACATCGCCTCTTCTATGGAACGAGGATTGGGACAATATTCAGCGTAACTTGTACCAAGTTTTGTAACTTCGAACATCAAGGGCGTCAGTTTGTTTTCAGAATTGCTGGGGACAATAACCATACACTTGAGTGGGGTTTAAAAATTGCTGGGGACAATAAAGTAGGCTAGCACAGGGGTCGGCAATCCGCGGCTCTGGAGCCGCATGCGGCTCTTCCATCCATCTGATGCAACTCTCTGTGCTTGTAAAATAATAAATGGATATTTAAATAAAATGCTTTATATTTTACTGCATTAATTTTACACCTGTATGCCAATTCTAAATGTAGATTGTCTGCGTAAACCTGAACAGGTCCAACCCGGTCTGCGGTGGTTGACCGGTCACGCTTGTGCGTAATCATAGGCACTTTATGAGCTGAAGAGGATGTGAGATTCTGGGCTTCTCCTCAGACGGCTCCTGGATGTGTCGCCACATTGGAGCCAGGAACAAGCACTATTCAGCCAAAGTTTCATAATCAGCGAACATTTTCAAAGTGACAAGTCTCTCTGAGAGACAGGGTTTGGAAAACACTCGCTTCAGTGGGAGGAATCTTCCCGCATGCGCTCTGGTTCTCTGGGTGGCTCTGGGGTTAATCAAGTTTAATTGTTTCTCTTTGCAACAATCTTCACAGGAAGGCAAAACAGTTAAACGGCAGGTTACATATATTTCTATTTGACTGTTTATTTTGACAGATGAACTCAAGGATGTTGCTTGGTTTGAAAAAATTACCCCGACGCACACGGATGCTCATGGATGAGCTGACATTTTGTTAACGCACACGCGGAGGTAAAATATTCCCATCAGAACATCAGAGCTCTTTATACTGGACACTGTGTTCAGCGCGGCTCGGAGCGCCCCCGGTGGACAGTGAGCTGAAGATCTGGGGTTCCAGCGCAGTGCAGAACCACGCGCATGCGATGATTTCCTCCCACTGAAGCGTTCAGGAAACCCGGTCTCTCTGAGGGATGTGTCACTTGGAAAATGTTCTTTTTATGAAATTATGAAACTTTGGCTGAACAGCACTTGTTCCCGTCTTCCGCATGAAGCGTAGAGACATTTGATCACGCACAAAGTTCATGTGGAGCAGAAGCGGTCGGGCCACGGCAGATGAAACGTTCCTATAGTGAAACTGTTTAATTGTAACATTAATGTGTTACTGGACACGCTGGTCTGGTTGGTTAGACCAGTGTTTGAAGTGGAAAACACACACACACACTCACTCACTCACTCACTCACTCACTCACTCACTCACTCACTCACTCACACACACACACACACACACACACACACACACACACACACACACACACACACCAATTAAAATATAAAATAATGCTGATAGCGTGGACTAGAAGACAGGTGATGGTTTACGTATTTAAATGATGATCAGGCTGATGTAAAATGTAATCTCCATCCACATCCAGACACAATTATCCTCTAGTCTTTCTCTAGTCGCTCTGCTCTTGTCTGGGCTGATCAGCTGATGGTGCGAGCGGCACGCCTAACTAGCGGCTGATGCACATTTTACGCATTTGGAGAGGTGGACTGGATGCTTTGCGTTTACTGGAAGATGGTCCACTTAACGCACGGGTGTAGACTACATATTAATGACAAATGAATGAAAATTAAATTGTGAGTTTTTACTTCATATTTTAGTAATAAAAATGACGGGGGAACACATTTATGACGTCTTTTTAAACGAAATTTTCTAGCGCGACCTGCCTGCTTCACTTAAGTCACTGCTTATTAAGGTCCGTCCAAAATTACCGTGGGAAACGGGTAATAATGGTTCTTTGATGGGAACAGGTTGCCGACCCCTGGATAAGATCTGAGCTGGTAAAACAAATATCCTCATCAGCAGGCGTTTTTGAAAGTGGGGGGGACACAGCTGCCAATCACAAATTTTGCCGGGGACATGTCCCCGGTTAAACTGACGCCTATGTCGAACATGTTTCATCACATGTAACTTTGGATTCGTAACTTTGGATTCGTAACTTGTAATTCTCAATTCGTATTTGTATTCTTGTTTTGTAACAGGAACATTGTATTTTGTACATGCATTTTTTATTTTGTAAAATCAAACATTCATTCAGAAACATGAAACTTTTGTTTTGTAACTAGCAGACTTCCAAATTGAAAAAAATCAAGGTACAAGTTTGAAATCAAAACTCTCAAAACACACATTTCATTCTACAGGTACAAACCAATTCCTACAGTGTTACAGATTTTTTTGTCTTGATTCTAGCGTCAGTGGGAGGAACTTGGGTGGAACCAATGAGAGCACGAGTCTTGGCTACCAATCACGTTTCTCGAATTCCTGTCCAATCAGATGACACTCCGAATGTCCGAATCCACAGGAAGGGTGCTTATGAGTACGGGTCCTCGCCGGTCTAACAAGGCCAGGTCCTTTAAGACCGCTAAAACCGGAACCCAGCGGCTCTGAATTCGGACAGTCTAGCCTTCACCTCTACGGTGACCCGTAGGTCCCGTCACAGCCGTGGCGGCAGCTACACGCAAAGGAAAAATGCTAAAGCTAGCGAAAATGGAGCAGGAATATTAAGGAGCTAGAGCAGCTTCACGTCCATCAGCAGCGTTTGTTCACAACCGTTTTCAGGTAAAGTAACTTTGTTTATTCTAGAAGCTTTCAGGACTTACGTGTTACCTTTAGATGGTTTCATGTATGTTTTAAGCTACAGAATGAACTTGTTAAACGTACACAACACATTACTACAGAGTATTAACATGTAGGTAATTAATATAAACCAAATGCATTATAAATGTTGAATGCAGTAGGATATTTTCTAATGTAAATTGGACCGTAGAACTTATTTTGCATCAAATGAGGGTAAAACGTTTTAAAAAACAGGCTTTTTAATAAAAAGAACTGTTTTCAATGTGCTTTTGTTTATTCAACTTAAGCCTAGTAATTAGATCTGTCTTAAAAATGTAAATTCTCTGTAGTTTTCCCTGCTGCTTTTCTTTATACTGAACAGAATCAGTGTACTGCAGGTTATGTTTTGTTTTACATTTTTCTATAAAAAACAAATTCTTATTTAACCTATTACAGGTCAGCATACACTGTGCTGCACATCTGCCTCTGTGCTGGTGAAGTTGTGGGTCTGCAGAATGAGCGTGAGGAAGATGTGTGTGGAGGTGGTCAGTGGTGCTCTGTCCTGCAGGAGGTACCAGCAGACCACCACTACTGTTAACAGGCAAGTCATTCACAGAGATGTAACAGCCGTCGTCTGAGCCAGCCCAGCAGTCCCTGTAGATGGACGATGGAGTGGACAGTGAGAGGAAGCGTCCCAAAGCTCTCTGCAGACCGTCCTGTATGATGTTCCTCTGACCAGAAACGTCAAGCCACGGGTCTGCTCCAGCCCTCCATCCACGTCTGGATCCTCCTGCAGCAGGTCCAGCTGCACTGTTAAAGATTTCCTGCTCACTCAGTTTAAATAAATGATCCAGGAAGTCACTCAGGTTAATCCTGCTTTAACCGTACAAAACTGGTCCATACTGGTTTTGATCTGTAAATAAGTGTAACGTATCATAAATAATCTTGTCTCCTTACCATCTTTTCATTTTCTGTTCATGTAACATGTTCAAAAACATCTGTAATAATAAAATTGGTGATAAAATCAATGACCAGAAAGAGTTACCAGTTAGTTTTTGTTTTAATAAACATGTTCAAATATCAAACAGCTAAATAACATTAACAGGATGACAGTAGAAGGCCTCTCTCCCAGGATGACAACCAGGTAAAGACTCTCCTGACCCTGGACACCTGCAGTCCTACAGAGAAAATCAGAGACCACAGGTGACAAAAAGGCAATAAACACATTTTTACATTTATCCACATGAGAAGATAAAAATTATATTCTTCACACAAACTTTTTACTTCATTAAAACATGCCAGCTGTGTAAATCCCTGAATGTAAAACTACTTTTAACAGAAGAACGTCTAGGTCGTGTGTAAACATCTTCACTCTTCAACTCTAAGCTTAATAAAAACGCTTCTTTGCTCCGTTGTCCTTAAAACAAATGACAAGTTTAATTCGCCACACACACACACACACACACACACACACAGAGGAATAACTGGGACCCGCGATACAAACTCGTTCTGGCTGATTTCTGCCTAAAATGTCATTTAAAGAACAAATATACAAACGAAAAATGTCTATAAACTGAACCGCTTTAAGCTTTTTAGATTTCTACGGCTAGTTTTTAACAAACTTACGTTTAAATCTTCGTAGCTCTCCCCATTTTCTCTGCCTGTTGAAAATCCACAGCCGGCGCGCAAAGCATGCTGGGATAGCCTTGTTCTGTGAGGAGACAATGAAGCGGTTAGCTAACGCTTCACAATGCAACAAAATGATGACATTTCATCAACTTACTGGAGAAAATCCTTCCGAAACACCGAAAATGAACTGCAGTCAATGCAGCAGCGGGGCTGTTTGGAACTATTCGAAACTACATGAACCACGTGACTTCCCCATTCCATAGGAGCATAGGAGTCTATTGGAGTGTCGTAACTCGCTACAGCTCTGACAAAGCCCTGCCCTCCTCTCCCAATGATTGGACAGGAATTCGAGAAACGTGATTGGTAGCTAAGACTCGTGCTCTCATTGGTTCCACCCAAGTTCCTCCCACTGACGCTAGAATCAAGACAAAAAAATCTGTAACACTGTAGGAATTGGTTTGTACCTGTAGACTGAAATGTGTGTTTTGAGAGTTTTGATTTCAAACTTGTACCTTGATTTTTTTTTCAATTTGGAAGTCTGCTAGTTACAAAACAAAAGTTTCATGTCTCTGAATGAATGTTTGATTTTACAAAATAAAAAATACATGTACAAAATACAATGTTCCTGTTACAAAACAAGAATACAAGTACGAATTGAGAATTACAAGTTACGAATCCAAAGTTACATGTGATGAAACATGTTCGAAGTTACAAAACTTGGTACAAGTTATGCTGAATATTGTACAAGTTACGCTGAATATTGTCCCAATCCTAGTTCCATACGCTCCTCCATTCATTTTCAATGAGACATGCGCGATAAGCGAAACGCGAAAAACGTGTGAATTTTTGTGCTCGTGCACGTGTCGTGCACAGGCGACCCAGTGACGCGATCCCAGAAAGTTCAACTTTTCATCGCCGTCGCTCGGACGAGGACCAATCAACGGCGGTTTCATTCACTGACCAATGAGCAGGCAGGATGCTCCGTACATCTCCGAGCAAACATGAAGGAGAAGTTTATTATTATTATGTTTTATATAGTAAAATCAGAAGTAAGATTTCACATAACTCTAGCAGCACCTTGTGAAACATCATATCTACCACTTTTTAAACTCTGAACCGCTTAAATAACCTTAATTCCCTCCAACCTGACACAGCCAAGCAAAACAATGGAAGTTTCAATTTCTTTTTTTTCTTTCTTAAATTCTTCATTTATAATTGAACAAGATACACATTCTCGTTGAGGATTACAGTCACGTCAATACAACGGCCAAAAACAACATCTTAATAAATAACATGACAGCATGTATGTACAACATAAAATATATACGTGAAAACAAAAGGAACACAACAAAAATAAAGACGGGGGTTAATGCAAACATAACATCCTAATAATACTCCTGCAAATAAAAATAGTCCTGGAGCACAGAAGATAAGAGCCTAACAGACCAGGAGAGATGAGATTTTGTCATAAATTGTAGCAAATCGACCTGATTTTAGACGCTTAAGTGAGGAAAAATATTGTTTAAAGTAATTTACAAATCTGGCAAAGGAGGGTAATAGGTTTTTCCACTTGCTACAGTGAATATGGTATTTCCCAAGGAGAATCACTAAGTTGATCATATCCGATATAAAGGGAGGCAGATTATCCATGTAGAAAATAATATGATCAACTTCAAATCTTGGAATATTATTAATTTTTAGTGAAATCCAATTATATATTTGCAACCAGAAATTAGATGATATTGGACACCAAAAAAAAGAGATGATGCAAAATCTCGCAGGCTGAGTCACAAAAGGCACACTGCATACTTTCATATTTGAACCTTTTCTCTAGAAAATCAGCAACTGGGTAACATTATTGATTACTTTAAAATGTGTTTCTCTGACTTTGGGTGCAACTGGCCACTTTACAAATTTAGAAAGGCTTTTGCCATAAAGGATTGGTCCCTATTAGACTTACTTAGACTTAGTTCCTCCGGCGCCTACTGGCGCATTGGGCGCAAAGTAATCGCCAGCAAGCTCTGTCGGCCGCGACGACCTCGGCTTCATCCCATGACAGGTTCACGGCACGTAGGTCTTCGATAAAAGTTCTGCGCCATGTGATTTTTGGCCGTCCTTGTTTCCGTTTTCCGCGTCCTGGGGTCCACAGCATGGCCACTTTTGGTATGCGTGTTTGAGCCATTCGTAGCACATGGCCCCCAAACCGAAACCGTCGCTCTACAACGACCTCAGCGAGTTGGCGTGTTCCCGTTTGGTGGTGGATCGCTTCATTCGTGATGTGGTCGAGGTAGGAAATGTGAAGGATGCGCCTGAGGCATCGTTGTTGGAACGCATTGAGGCGCTGTGTGATGGCCGCTGTCGACCTCCATGTCTCGCTCCCGTATATGGCGGTTGGAATGACGATCGTGTTGAATAGGCGGATTTTTGTTTGTAGCCTGATGGACCCAGACGCCCAGACTGGCTGTAGCCGCCGGAACACTGCCGCTGCCTTTCCAATGCGACATGTGACGTTGCGGTCCGTGGTCCCTATTAAGGGCTTGTAAAAACCTTCCAGCAGTAAATATAGAATAGCTTTAAAATTTGCATTAATTATTTTATTTCCCAATTTACTGTCCAGTAGCCTAAATTCACCTATTTTAAGATTAGGTAGTGTTGGTGAAACCTTAGAATATAACATATTATTATGTATTAGGAGCCATAGCGCCGCTGGGACAGCTTTACAAACTTTATAGAATTCTTTTTGACAACAGCTGAAGTTAAATTTTTGTGTAAATGATTTAACATCAAGGAAATTCCCATTTGAGTCCATAAGGTCATGTATAAACAGAATACCTGTCTCGTGCCAGTTTCTAATAAAAAGGGACTTTCCGTTAACAGTAACCACTCTGTTGTTCCATAATGTTGACATGTGGGGAGAAAAATTGTGCGTAAATGGCATTTTCCAAAACAAAAGAATTTGTCTATGAAAGCTTGAAAGTTTCACTGGAATTTTGTTGATCTGAAAATCAATCAGACTGAGTTAAACATGCTTTGAGCCAATGATTCAAAATCCAGGTCTTTAACACCACCTTTGTTGTAGTCCTTTACTAATAGGGACCTTCTAATATGATGAGTTATTTCTCCAGAGAAACTGAAAAATTATGGAGCTAGCTTTCTTAATATTTTGGGAGAAATATAACGAGAATGGCAGGGGTATTAATTTAGAGATTCCTTCTGCTTTAGAGAGAATGACTGTTCCAAAAATAGCTAGGTCTCGTGTTAGCCATCTACTGAGAGAACATTTCATGTTCGATGTACAACTAGAGAAGTTTATTTCTTCCCTCCTTATTGTGTTTTTGGTCATAACTATACCTACATATTTCACTTCGGTTACCACCCTTATTTAATCCATCTCAGAATCATTGCATGAACGAACCGGAAGTAATTCACACTTGTTGATATTTAAAGACAGTCCTGAAGCCTGGGAAAATAACTAGATTGTGTTGAGGGCATGCACTACCATAGATTTATCCTTTAGGAATAGGGCCGTAACATCAGCGAATTGGCATATTTTAAATTCCTTATCAATAATATTAATGCCTTTTAAATTTTGGTCTTTTAGGATTGCAAGCGCTAACAACTGTGTGGTCAATATGAACAGTTTGGCGGAGATTGGACAAACCTGTCGAATACCTCTTTCAACCTCAAATCTGTTGGTCATTCCTGAATTAAGAGAGACACAACTAGATAGGAGGAGGAACATGAAGGGTCCGGTGCAATGCGAATCGGGTGGCAGACCAAGGCGGGAGCCTTGGCGGTCCAATCCCCGGACAAGAAAACTAGTTTTTGGGACATGGAACGTCACCTCGCTGGCGGGGAAGGAGCCGGAGCTTGTGGCAGAGGTTGAGCGGTACCAGCTAGATATAGTCGGACTCACCTCGACACATTGCATTGGCTCTGGAACCCGAGACCTGGAGAGGGGTTGGACACTCTACTTTGCTGGAGTTGCTCCGGGTGAGAGGCGGAGGGCTGGGGTTGGCTTTTTGTTAGCCCCGAGACTCTCTGCCTGTGTGTTGGGGTTTACCCCGGGGGACAAGAGGGTAGCTTCCTTGCGCCTTCGGGTCGGGGAACGGGTCCTGACTGTTGTTTGTGCTTATGGGCCAAATATCAGTTCAGAGTACCCACCCTTTTTGGAGTCCCTGGGACGAGTGCTAGATAGTGCTCCATCAGGGGACTCCATTGTCCTGCTGGGGGACTTCAATGCTCACGTGGGCAATGACAGCTTGACCTGGAGGGGTGTGATTGGGAGGAACGGCCCACCTAATCTGAACTCGAGCGGTGTTTTGTTATTGGACTTCTGTGCAAGCCGCAGTTTGGCCATAACGAACACCATGTTCGAACATAAGGATGCCCACCGGTACACTTGGTACCAGGGCAGCCTAGGTCACAGGTCGATGATAGATTTTGTAGTCGTATCATCTGACCTGCGGCCGTATGTTTTGGACACCCGAGTGAAGAGAGGGGCGGAGCTGTCAACTGATCACCACCTGGTGGTGAGTTGGATCAGATGGCAAGGGAACATGCCGCGTAGACCTGGCAGACCCAAACGCATAGTGAGGGTCTGCTGGGAACGCCTGGCAGAAGAACCTGTCAAGACGGTCTTCAACTCCCACCTCCGGCAGAGCTTTGACCACGTCCCGAGAGCAGTGGGGGACATTGAGTCCGAGTGGGCCTTGTTCCACTCTGCGATTGTCGAGGCGGCTGTTGCTAGCTGTGGTCGTAAGGTGGCCGGTGCCAGTCGTGGTGGCAACCCCCGTACCCGCTGGTGGACACCAGAGGTTCGGGGAGCCGTCAGGCTGAAGAAGGAGGCCTACAGGGCGTGGCTGGTCTGTGGGTCTCCGGAGGCAGCAGACAGGTACCGGATAGCCAAGCGGGGTGCAGCAGTGGCAGTTGCCGAGGCAAAATCTCGGGCGTGGGAGGAGTTTGGTGAGGCCATGGAGAAAGACTATCGATCGGCTCCAAAGAGGTTCTGGCAAACTGTCCGGCGCCTCAAGAGAGGAAGGCAGCAACTCGTTCACACTGTTTACAGTGGGGATGGGGAGCTGCTGACGTCAACTGAGGCTATAGTCGGACGGTGGAAGGAATACTTTGAGGAGCTCCTCAATCCCACTAATGCGCATTCCGAGGAGGAACCAGAGCTGGGAGGCCTGGGGATGGACTGTCCGATCTCGGGGGCAGAAGTTGCTGAGGTAGTCAAACAACTACACAGCGGCGGAGCCCCGGGGGCGGATGAGGTTCGTCCTGGGTATATCAAGGCTATGGATGTTGTAGGGCTGTCATGGTTGACACGTCTCTACAACATTGCGTGGTCATCGGGGGCAGTTCCTAGGGAGTGGCAGACCGGGGTGGTGGTCCCCATCTTTAAGAAGGGGGACCTGAGGGTGTGTTCTAACTATAGGGGGATCACACTCCTCAGCCTCCCTGGAAAGGTCTACTCCAAGGTACTGGAGAGGAGGGTGCGATCGATAGTTGAATCTCAGATAGAGGAGGAGCAATGTGGTTTTCGTCCTGGCCGTGGAACTGTGGACCAGCTCTATACCCTTGCAAGGGTGATGGAGGGGGCATGGGAGTTTGCCCAACCAATCCACATGTGCTTTGTGGATTTGGAGAAGGCTTATGACCGTGTCCCCAGGGGCACCCTGTGGGGGACGCTCCAGGAGTATGGGGTGGGTGGCTTTCTGTTAAGGGCCATTCAGTCCCTTTACCAGAGCAGCGTGAGTTTGGTCCGCATAGCCGGTAGTAAGTCGGACCTGTTCCCAGTGAGGGTTGGACTCTGCCAGGGCTGCCCTTTGTCACCGGTTCTGTTAATCACTTTTATGGACAGAATTTCTAGACGCAGCCGTGGTGTGGAGTGTGTCGAGTTTGGTGGCAGGAGAATCTCGTCTCTGCTTTTTGCGGATGATGTGGTCCTCCTAGCTTCATCCAGCTCTGACCTTCAGCTCTTGCTGGGTAGGTTCGCGGCCGAATGTGAAGCGGCTGGGATGAGGATCAGCACCTCCAAATCTGAGACCATGGTTCTCGACCGGAAAAGGGTGGCTTGCCACCTCCGGGTCCGGGGAGAGGTCCTACCTCAAGTGGAGGAGTTTAAGTATCTCGGGGTCTTGTTCACGAGTGAGGGTAGGAGGGATCGGGAGATCGACAGGCAGATTGGTTCGGCATCTGCAGTGATGCGGACGCTGAGCCGATCTGTCGTGGGGAAGAGGGAGCTGAGCCAGAAAGCCAGGCTCTCGATTTACCGGTCGATCTACGTCCCAATCCTCACCTATGGTCATGAGCTTTGGGTAATGACCGAAAGAACGAGATCGCGGATACAAGCGGCCGAAATGAGTTTCCTCCGTAGGGTGGCCGGGCTCAGCCTTAGAGATAGGGTGAGGAGCTCGGACATTCGGGAGGGACTCGGAGTAGAACCGCTGCTCCTCCGGATCGAAAGGAGCCAGTTGAGGTGGCTTGGGCATCTGGTCAGGATGCCTCCTGGACGCCTCCCCGGGGAGGTGTTTCGGGCATGTCCTGCCGGCAGAAGGCCCCCGGGTCGACCCAGGACACGTTGGAGAGGTTACATCTCCAATCTGGTCCGGGAACGCCTTGGGGTCCTGCCGGAGGAGCTGGTGGACAGGGCCAGGGAGAGGACGGCCTGGAGCTCCCTAGTTGGGATGCTGCCCCCGCGACCCGGACCCGGATAAGCGGAGGAAGACGACGACGACAACTAGATATATTGGAATAAAACATTCTTATTATTTTGCAAAATTTGTCCCCAAAATGTAGCGTATCTAACAGAAAGGGATGCTCAACCGTATCAAAGGCTTTACAGAAGTCTAAAAACAAAATCAAGCTTTCAGCTCATTATAATCAAGCATATCAAGGATTAACCAAATATGATTGTGTATATTTCTACCCTTTATAAAGGCTGATTGATATTCACCTATTAGTTGGGGTAAACAATTGTTTAAGCGGTTAGCATATACATGGGCCAGTAATTTATAATCATTACATAGGAGCGTTATGGTCTCCAGTTATCTAGATGCAATTTATCTTTGTTGGATTTTGGGATTAGTGTTATGAGACCATATTTCATTGTAGGGGAGAGACTATTATTAGTGATGCATTCCAGAAGAGCGTTAAACAACATTACTCTAATATTTTCCCCAAAACAGATGTAAAACTCTACAGTTAACCCATCAATTCCTGGAGATTTACCTTTAGGCATTTGTTTTAAGAATTTATTCACCTCACCAATCTCAAGTTTTCCCTCTGTAAGATTTTATAAGTCATTTGCTAGTGGTGTGATGTGACCTTTTATTTTTCCAAAAAAATATGTGGCAGCTTCCTTTGAATAATGGTATTTGTATAATTTCCTGTAAAAGTGAAATATTTCCTTGTTTATTTTATCTGGATCATCTGTTATTCCATCTCGCAATGAGAGTTCACACATTTTTTCTTTGTTTTTCTAGGTTGAAAAAATATGATTTTTTTTCTCCTTCGATCCATCGCGCTCTTGAGCGTACATAAGCACCATTAACCTTTTCTAGATAAATATTATCTAGCTGAGATTGAAAATTAATAAGAATATGGTCCTCCAGTGATAGAACCCTTTTGTGGCATAGTTTGTTGATACCTTCAATAATGTTTTGTTGCTCATGTTTTTTGTTTTGAGGAGAATTAACTTATTTTGATCGATATGGCTTTAATTTGGAATTTGAACCATTCCCATTTGTTCAAACTTGACATTTCCAGCGCTTCAATTTCCTCAGTTAAAGCTTTAACTTCCTTACAGAAGTCCGAATTATGTAAAAGGCTGTTATTAAACTTCCATACTGCAGTTCTCTGTACTCTGTACAAGTAAAACATCTAAGATAATAACACAATGATCAGTCGGGGGGGGGGGGGGGGGGGGGGTGCAGATATCTCACCTTTAGAAACCATATCACTTAAATTGTTTGATAGTAACCAATAATCTATTCAAGAGCATTGACCATTGTTTGAAGGATTAAACCATGATAATTTGGTTGCAAACGGATTTTTCGTTCTCTAGTAATCACAAAGGTTGTTTGTGGTAGTCAAGTTAAGAATATAATCTTCATAAGTATGACATGTTGCCCTAGGAGGAAGGCGGTCCAAGAATAAATCAGGGGCAACGTAATCTCCACCTATAACAACTCTGTCAGACAAATAATTAAGTTTCTATTTTTGCAGCTGATCACTCAATAAGGACATTAGTTTCTTGTTTTGAGATCTGACATTATATCCATATAAGCACAGCAGAATATAGTTCAAACCTTGAATTTCTACCACCACCATTATCCAATGACCTTCAGGGTCCTTTTTACAGTCGATAACATTACCTGGAAACCAGTTAAATAAAATCATCATGCCAGCTGAGTGCGAGGAGCCATGGCTGAAAAACACAGAATCTCCCCCACTAACTTCCAGAACTTTGTGTCCTCTTCAACTGAGTGCGTCTCTTGTAAAAAACACAATTGGCCTTTTGCTCTTTGCACAACAGAAAAATTGCTTTATGTTTCACATTATTTCTTAACCCCCTTGTATTTAAAGAAATAAAAGATAACATAGAATGCTTCTGAACACTTAGTTTTTTATTTTGTTTTTTTTAAGAGAAGTAATTTGGCGCGGGAATATTCAGCTTTATCCTGAATATTTAAATTTCAAGAACATACTTGTGCAATAACCCTTTAATAAGAAATAAGCTATCTTTGCAACCTTTTAACAATCACGTCTTTGAGGTAGAGTAGAATAGAATCCCACCTATTATTCAATTTGGATCCACTCTCTTGTTGTCAATTAAGGCATACCCATCTTTCAGAAAGGCCCTCTTCCCTTTCCTCCTGGCTTCCTGCACTAGCGGCCAGTTTAGTGCGAGCCTCCCGGTCCTCCTTGGAGAAGTCCTCCCTGAACCGAACGTTCATCTCCTTGCAGACTCTCGCATCCTTAGATTTTTTTCCAAACCTCGTCTCGGAGCGTGTTCATGCCGAACTGGATGATTACGGCTCTCAGGATCGAGGAAGAGGCAGCGTTCCCTTTTATTCTAAGCTGATGAACCGTATCCACGGTATCCCTCAGTTTATCCACAGAAACTGGCACAACTCTGGTGAGTATCCCAATTACCATCTCTTACATTTTCCTCGGGTTTTTTCAGGAAGACCGATCAACCTTAAGTTCCACTTTCTCATGTAATGAGCCTGGTCCTTGCAAAAACCTGCTCAGTAATTTATTTTCTTTGTGCAACTCAACAATCTTCGCTTGAAGCTTGGTAATCGACTCCTTGTTTTGGCCGATCTCAGCGGTGTTCTTTTCGATGCGTTGATCCAACTTACGAAGCAGGGCCGTCTGTTCAGCCATTTTTACTGTTAAAGCGTTGACTGCTTTCAAGATAGCTGAGGCAGTACTCTCGTCCTCCACTGACTGGTTTCCAGACCCTCTTTTCTTCTTCGAGTTAGGGTTTTTAGTTGGTGTGTGGAACCTGTTGATTTTCTCCTCTTTTGAGATATCTCGAGTTGCTTCCATTTCCTCTATATCATCATCGTCGCATGCCTCGGAGAGCTGCTGAGCTGTAGTCGTGTTCCATTGCTTCCAAATAGGTCTTAAACTGGCGAATATTCGATGTTGAAACTCTTTAAAAGTTTAGGTTTCGGGTTCCTTGCAAAATTTAAGGTTGAAACTAAAGGGTTAAGCACAAACTTTTTTAAGTAAACAGGATAAAAACGTATCTTTTTACACTACCTGCATGAAAGATGCTGCTCATTCTGCCATCTTTGGAAGTTTCAATTTCGCCATGGAACAGAACACGTCGACGGCTTTGCCGCTGCTGCGGGTTGCCTCCCGCGTGTCAGGTAATAAAAGTGACAGTGACGAATTTCGCTGTACCTCGACACATGGGAGGCGACAAACAACCACAATCAACGAAATTTGTCGCTGTCGCTTTTATTACCTGACACACGGGAGGCGACCCGCGGCAGCGGCAAAGCCGTCTACTCGTTCTGTTCCATGGCGAAATTGAATCTTCCATTGTTTTGTTGGGCTGTGTCAGGTTGTAGGGAATTAAGGTTATTTAAGCGGTTCAGAGTTTAAAAAAAGCGGTAGATATGTTTCACAAGGTGCTGCTAGAGTTGTGTGAAATCTTACTTCTGATTTTACTATATAAAACATAATAATAATCAACTTCTCCTCCATGTTTGCTCAGAGATGTACTGAGCATCCTGTCCGCTCATTGGTCAGTGAATGAAACCTCCATTGATTGGTCCTCATCCAAGCGACAGCGATGAAAAGTTAAAAAAATATTTAAACTTTCTGGGATCGCGTCGCTGGGTCGCCTGTGCACGAGCGCAAAATTTCACACGCACATTTTTCACGTTTCGCTTAGTAGTAGGAGGGAGACCCGCGATTATTGTTTTGTCATGTGTGTCTTATTGAAAATGAATGGAGGATAGGCTGTGTCGCATCCGGTGTGTCAATCCCCTAACAGTTGCTGTCACATGAAGAGACCGAATCATAAAGAGAAAGTCACCCCTACAAGAAATTTACTCCATTCCCACTTCATGTTTGATAAATGCAACAAATGCTGTTGCCTGGCAGAACGAGGGCGGAGCCCTAACAAATACACACAAACAGGCTCACAACAGCATTGTGACATCATAATTTACCAGCTATCATCATTGCGTACCTCTTAACCAAAAGCGGTGGCAGATTTAAATTCAAATGCAGTGCAGTTTATTCGTGAATAGGGCACAACACTGACCGTTTTAGGCAGAATATTTCAATTTTAACTAAGATGCACTTGGTTTTATTCTGTCAGCCTGAAGTATAGAAACCGTCTACAAAGCACCGTCAAGTTGTGCTCTCGGATCATTGGACTACCACTGCCAAACTTAACTTCTCAATGTGACCAGCATACAGGAAGTTTAGCACAGAAAATCATTAAAGACCCATCACACCCTCTTCATACTGTTTTCGAGTGGCTGCCCTCCAAACGCCGACTTCGATGCCCATGCTGTAAAACACAGAGGAGGAGAAGTTCCTTTGTTCCAAGAGCTGTGCTTCTTCTTAATTCTCAGTGCAGATAGGGGGCGTGTGCATTTCTTGTATGTGTGTGCATGTGTATTTGTGTATGTGTGTGTGAGCCAAAGGTTTACTCATTGTTGGTCATTCACATGTGAGGTTATGACATGAATGCGTATATAGGTTTTATGGGTTTTACAAATGTGTAAATTGGTTGTGTTTTTAGAATTTAAAGATTTTAGTGCCGGCTGCTTCACAATGCTCTCTCGAATTGCCCCTCGGGGACTAATAAAGTTGTCTTGAGTCTAAAGTACAAAATTATTGACTACACGTGTCAACAGCACGATTAGACACACAGCAAAAAAAGTTGATTTGGGGATGAATTGCTCTTTAAACATGACGAATAATTTCTTGTGTTTTTATTCCACACCCATTCAGCTGCTAAATGTGCTGTTTAGTCACCTTCCAGCCAAATACATCTGGTCACCATTAGCTGAGTAAACTGGCGAGTGCCACAGCGCCATCTACAGGAGATAACATGCAACTAGTTTTCTTTACATGGATTGTACTGACTTTTTAAATATAGTAATTTTCAAAATCTATCTCATCATCACCACACACCACCACAGCTGCTCACAGAGCTTTTGAATTTCCATGTAGCTTTAACAAACAAGTTTGTTTTCGTTTACATTAGGACATGCTAATCATTTATCGTTTTTAGCTAGCAGCTAGTTAAAAATAACAATAAAAAGTTACATTTGAGAATAAACTATTTTGTGACTCTATAAACACTGGTTAAATATGGCAGAAATGTCTAAGTAAAATAGGTAAAATATGCCCATTTTAGAACCTTGAGCGGGAAAAAAGTTGGGGTGATCCCAGTCTGTGGAACATCTATACGAAGCAATACAAATAACACAAACACAGATTTTTCGAAATACACTTTAAAAATATGAGTAAAATAAAAAAAAATACAATATGACGAGCAAAAAATTATTTTGTAACTGAACCATTTTACTCATGAAATCAAAACAGATGTTTTAGAGGCACAGTATGCTGAAAGGTCAAAAATTAGGTGATTGTTTTGACAAACTCTTTTGAACTAGGATTGTCTTTCCAGAAAACTTTCATGAAAATCATTATCTTTTGTTGAAAATCACAATCTGACTGAGGTCATGTAGGAAACACTAAACAAAACTACAACATAAATGTTCAGACTCTGAACGTGATCGAAAAAATAGAACGGAAAAGCATTTAGGAAACTAAATCTATCAAATTGTACCATTAATATGGTAGTATATAAAACCCAGAAATGATCACATCTAAAAACTAAACACTGAACAATAAAAAATATAAGTAATCAAAAGGGGAGACTTGTAGTTCTTCCAAAATTCCTCATGCAAATATCCACTTTTAACAGCCTCTTCAGTAGTACAATTGTTTCATGAGGACTAAACTGCATAAAAATGACATAAAAAAATAATAATAAAAATAATGTTGTACATCTAATCTAAATTTATCAGGCTTGGACATTACTTTCAGTTTATTTCTGGCATCTACATTAAACTGTTCTTCAAAAATGTTTAGACCCAGTTATAGATGAGTTCAAAATAATTTAAGCTTGTTGGAGATTCAGAATGAAAAACTCCTCTTTTAACTATAATTAATGCATTTTATGTGAAGAAATACATTTTAACGTTACATTTGTTTGTGAACTATCCTGCAGCCTCAATAAGTTGACCAATGGGTTATGTTGTTAGCTACAATATAAAAAAAGAAATCTAAAACATCTAAGCTGAGCCATCACCAACAAGATCTTATTTCTCATCATTTAGTTGTGGAAGATAATAATAGTAGAAGAATTCTTCCAGCTTTTTCTTCAAGCATTTGATGGGTGTCTCATCGCGGTAGATGCGCTGGACCAGCATGTCGCTTGTGGAGTGCACCAACAGATCGCACCACATCATGCCAGTAACCATCAACTCTCCTTGGATGTGCCAGTAGTGCCAGTAGCTTTGCTTCAGCTGAATGCCGCACTCCCAAAAAGCCAGAAAAGAACATTCAGTATAGCTATTGCCTTCAACGTGTATGGTGTGCAGCAGTCCAAAGATGTTCTTCTCTTTGGGATCATACACCACTCCATCGGGAAATGCCCCCATCCATGGAGCATGCGGAGGGATGACCAAACCACAAGGGTACAAGTTGACACACAAATTGCGACAATATTCTCGAGTAGCCTCAAGCTTCAATTCTTCCGGTCCTCCCTGGCCACTTAAGATCTTGAAAGTTCTGGGTTTGCCATGCCGAATCTTAAACACTAGCTTGTCAGCGTTGCTTCGTCCTGGTTTCAGCTGACTGATTTCTTTGAAACGGCCGATCAAGCGCATCTTCTCCAACTCCTTGGCAGACTGTTTGCGTCCACGAGTGGAGCGCTCCAGATTATGTGCTTGTTCCCAGCTGACATACATGTTGTTAAGATTGTGCTGCTCCTGAGCACTGAGAGTAGGAATGTCGGAAGCTTGCTCCAGTATGCGAGAAAACAATGGGAGATCTGGTTGAGGGGGTGCATCATCATGTACTATGAAATCCTTAGCTGACGGTACGGGGAACTGGTAGGACAGGGGAGAACCTTTTGGGACTTCCCCAAAAGCACACTGTACCATTTCAATATCTGCTGTCAGGTTCATTTGGGCTATCATGGGTTTCTGGTCTTCAGGAAAATCGTTGTAGCTTTCATGAAGCCGGGATAAGAAGGACATTTGTTCATCCTTGGAAAGTATCAGAGACTTGTCGATGATCATTCTGTATGGAAAAGTTTTCCAAACAAAGTTTAAAAATAAATAAATATAAAGTAAAATACCTTTAAAATACAGTTTAAGCTTTCTTACCGTGGCATCTGTAGCAGGGTTTTCTGTATGACGGGTTTTGGTTTCTTTTATTTTGTAGCACAAATTCATCATAAAAAAAGAAAAAAAGACAAATTTTAGCAATCGAAAATGAATGTGTGAAGGACTTGCAACATACACAGAAACACTGTTAGTCTTTAATAAGTTAAGGAAAAAAGTTTTCTGCAGATGAGAAGAATCATTTAGGAATCTAAAATTCCTCCATATTAAAAAACCTGGAAAAGTAACACCTTAATGCACATAATCTCTCAAGTGCACCAGAAGCCCATTTCCCACCTGTCAACGTGGCTTGACTCTACTGTAGTCAAGTGGGTGTTCGTTTGTGTTCTACTTTTTATGTTCGTGAGCACATTTCCTTTCCCTTGTTTTCACAATTTATCTGATGGTCTAAAAAAGGTATTTTAATTATTTTAGTATAACTCCGGATTTACTTGGGCTATTAAAATTTAAAACTGGTGTGTAGTATTTGGTAAATAGCCTGTATTTGAATAACCTTCTGATTTTTGGACAACCCACTCTACCTCCTGAGCTATTGCTGTCCCATTGTTTATAATCTATATTTTAAACATAAGTTGTAACCAAAACTCGGAGGCAGCATCTTGCTGCTGTGGCGTCCTAAATGTGTATTGTCATTGGTCGACTGCAGATGAGAGTCGTAGGTTTTCAAGCAGTGCTTGTAGGGTTTTGGAGGCCGACTTTGGTGGTAAGATAGCTCAAAAAGCTGTTACAAAGACGGTCACACTGGAACAGAATCATGACAAAAAATGGTGAACATGAGGCTGATTTGCAAGTCTGTGGTCGTCCAGTGTGACCAGCTCAGTGACAGCTTATTGAGCACTCTCACAACCAAAGTCAGCCTCCATCAGCCTTCAAGCACCGCTTGAAATCCTGACTATCGTCTGTAATCAAACATTTTTACACTTAAAAATATTGAGTTGATTTGAAAGCCCTCAAACTGGTTATATCAAAACAGTAATATTAAGTTCAATTAATATTTTCAATTACATCAGAATTAATCATCTGGTCATAAATCACAAACTGAAAAAATGTAACAAAAAATACTGTGTGAACCACCTGTAAAACATGAGTAGAATTAACTAAAAGAAATAAGTAAAGATAACTGAAAATATTTCTAGTAGTTAATTGCACATTTATCAACTTTCTAATGAAATAATACTAATACTGAATAATACTAAAAATGTTAACAGATTTTTTTAATTAACTAGTTAAAAGTTGTTAAAAACTGGTTTAAAAAAACAATGACAAATGCCTCATGAAATATGATCATTTTAATTCAAATCCTTCTTGCAAAAGAAAAGGAAATGTCTTTCATCAAATGGGACTACCACCCCAAAACTTTTTTGTGTATATTGCATAATAACCAAAACATGCAAATAGATAGGGATTTTCCTTCCACTAATAATTAGCAAAACTTCAAACAGAACAGGAGATAGTACAACAGAGAGGTTAAAGTGCTATGGCATCTAAGCCACTGCCAACTCTCTTACTTCAGAAGTCAAACTGTCACAACTTAGCACAGCACCAGGATGCAGCGCCTCTTAACTAAAAGGCTTCATGCCAAATATTACTTGTACATTTGTACAGTTTGCAAGAACATGCTAGGCACTATCTTCACACCAAAGAAATTGACTTTTATACAGAAATGACAAAATTTTAGTGTAGGGGGGGGAGAATAAACATTTGTTATACATTTTTGGCTTCCCATTAGAAAAACAACACACTGTCTCCAAGTTTTATGTATTTTTACGCATTTAGAAATCTCAGTGATAGAAAAGAGTAAACTTTCTGCCTAATAATCAAAACATTCAAGTCGATATGTGCGAATATTGTTTGAAACTATCACTTCAAAGAGGGATTCCTCATAGGTCAGGAATGATCAAAGAAAAAAAATACACCAGGATGCAGCGCATTGATGCCAAATAGAAAAGTACAGTAAGAACATCAGACTTCACATTGAGTCAAGCAACACCTATTAGACAGAATGAACCCTAAGAATATCCATGTCTCTGTCCAGAGGAGCCTTACTACTAACTGAGGGTACATACAGCTTTTGCCAAGCACAAATGATCCATGTGAGAGCGAGTCCCATTTGTGCTCATTTACCCAGCTGTCAACTATGCCATTAAACAGTTTTTCAGTCTTTGCACCTTTGTTGACAGGTTCCCAGGATCCACTTCAGCAAGCAGCTTTTGAAACACTTCAAAAATGTATCTCAGAGTTTTAGGATAATTTAGGTCCAATGCATAAGTTAGTCCAAGCAAGTAGCAGCAGGCTCTGCTCAGATCCCCAAGGTTGTCGAGTACAATGGATCCCTCAATGACGATTCCCACGTTGGTTTGTCCATTTTCGTCATGCACAAGGTAAACAGCCATCACCTCTGCTCCCAGCTTTTCTTCCACATTTATGGCTTGGTTGGTCAAATAGTCAAAACTCTGTAGACACCGTAAAAGAAGCATTATTGCAGGTAGCATGTCACCTAAGAAAATAAAATTTATCAACCGCAAAAGTAATGGCATGCATGCATGCACGCGTATAGATATATAAAAGAAGTATAAGTTACATAAGCTGACTTACAATAAGAGGGGAAACACATTCAAGTAGGGCTGCAGCTATCGAATACTTTTGTAATCGAGTACTCTATCAAATCTTTTTTCGATTAATCGAGTACTCTAATAAATTACCCTTTTGTATTTGTAAACCATTATATCAAATAGCACGTTATAAAATATGAAAGACCTCTTAAAATGAGCAAGCAATTGCCAGTTATTCTTAAAATTTTATTCAAAATTAGTTTTCAAAACTTCAGACAAAAACTAGGATAACTGTTGAAGTAGCGCTGCGAGCGGCTGCGGCCCAAACAGCACCAGAACCGCTCACGGCACATGCGCAAACATGGCTCGCCAGCTATTTCCCTATTAACACACGTCCGTTTTAATTTCTACACTTTTTTTCTCACACTAACAAGGATTGTCGAGAAAGCATGTTTGCTTTATGTCACTTATGTCAAATTATATTGATCACAAAACATTTATTTACTTTCTTTCGTTTTCCTCCGCCACTCTGATAAATACCTGTGTCCTCATGCACCATTCCAGAGGGACAACAGACATCGATAACAACACAATAAAAAGTCTGACGTGTTGTGTAAAAACTGCTATTTTTAGCACTTTTTTAGGTCCGACGTGTTGCTACCTGACGCACAGTGTGAGCTGAAACTGGGTGCTACAAACGAAAAGTCGCACAGTGTCCGCAGAATATATAGAAATACAGGCTAAAATGCATTATCTTGCAGAGGCTGCGAGTTCGCTTGCAGAAGTGACATTTACATGTGGATGTTTCCTGGTCAGGTGCTGCAGCATCGGGGATGTGGTGTTGTGGTAGGCTAAATCCATTTTACAGTATTTACACTGGACTACGTTTTCCACCTTACGAAGTGAAAAATGGTCCCACACCCTTCACATTTTCTGTCTTTTTCGCACTCCACCTGGGTCCAAGTTACATTTACTATGCGCGTGTGCCATGTAGTGCAGTGTGTATGTGTGTCACTTATTTCGGTCCGGGTGAAACATGACCCCGGTTGATTGCAAAGCCATGAATCAAGTAAACATGAATTAAACGAAGCCTCGAGGCAGAGAATTTGACTCGAGGCTTTTTTGTACTCGAATTATTTGAGGTACTCGAGGAATCGTTTCAGCCCTACATTCAAGTTTACACAATACTCACCTCAAACTCTTTGATCAAGGCACCCACATCTTCACCCAGATGATCAATGAGACATCGGATGACAACTTCTCTTGTTATCTCAAGAGTCTCACTCTGCTGAGTACAGTAAATGTATTTTAACAACTGACACGATACATCAGCCACTCTCCTCAGTGTATTTTAGACCTTTGAACGTAACAGATTTTTCAATACAGAATATACCCAACACTGAAACAATGGAAAAAGGAATGAAGGAGAAATTATTATGTTGAGAAAACTAATAGAGGAAGGAATGTGGAAAGTGTATGTTGTATATAAAGTACAGATAAAGAGTGAAAGACAATCAATAACATAGTTGGAATAAAAATAATTGCTTCAGAAGGTATGCGACCTTGTGTTGAATGCAAGAGTACAGAAGATTCAGTTATAAAAAGTTAACAAAAGAGCAGTGACAGGTCATGTGCAGGGCTGTACGTTAATTTTTAGCCTATAGCACTGGTGCTACAAAGGTTGTAGGTTTTGTAGCACAGAATAAAAGTTGTATCATCAGCATAAAAATTATGTCATAATCTCTAAAAAAAACAAAATTAGATCTTAACTCATTCACTGCCAGCTGTTTCCTGATCAGTAAAGCCCTTCACTGCCAGCGTTTCTCACCGTTTTTACTGTTTTTAAGAGTCACTGAACGTTGCGCGCTAGGATGATGTCAATGCCAAAACTACCAAAACAAAGAGGAGACTCGCCTCTTACATCAGGAAGAATCTGCGCGTTTTGAGCATTATTCGTTCTTTCACAATCCGTTGTCGAACTGTGATTGGCAGAAGCTTTTCCGGTTTGCGCCTCACCTTTTTTTTTTCAGCAGAGCCCAAACGATCTCCTAACACACGGACTTTCTGCTTCCCGGTCACGTGACATGTGACGTACGCGGATGAAGATCAACTTTAGAGCTGAGATGTTTGTTCTCACGGTGCGGGGGCTCTTTCCGACTCCCACACAGTAAAAAAAATGCAAAGCTCAGTGGCCTAGTGGTAGAGTGTCTTCCCTGAGACTGGGAGATCAGGGTTCGATTCCTGGTCGGGTCACACCAAAGACTTTGAAAAAATGGGACCCAATGCCTCCCTGCTTGACACTCAGCAATAAAGGGTTGGATTGGGGGGGGGTTAACCACCAAATGGTTCCCGAGCGCGGCTGTGTCTGCAGCTCACCGCTCCCCCAGGAGATGGGTCAAATGCAGAGAACAAATTTCGCGCACACATCAGTGTGTGACAACTAATTGGACTTTGACTTTTAAATGGCACGGTTGGATTTAAAATGACGACTTTAGAGGTCAATGGCAGTGAATGAGTTAAACACACTGACAAACAAATGTAGTGCATACAATGAAAATACAATAACAAGCAGCCACCGAAGCAAATTCCTGGTAAAGTGAGTCTGACTCACATACTTATACTTATAAAGCGGATTATGAAATATCATAATTTATTTATTTTTCACTGTGGTGGTGGGCTGTGGGGGGGTCTAGTGAAATGTGCACCAGTAAAATGCATCTTCCTTACACAAAAATCAAGTGACTTATAATTCATTAATGTTCGGGGGGTGTAACTTGAACGCTGTGGTCATAAAGATATGGACATGGTCAGTAACAATACTCAGGTAGGCTGTGATGTTGCAACGATGATCAGTTAGTACTAAGGGGCCCAAAGTGTGCCAAGAAAATGTCCCCCACATAATTACACCACCACCATGAACTGTCGATACAAGGCAGGATGGATCCATGCTTTCATGTTATTAATGCCAAATTCTGACCATACAGAAGATCATTTTGATCATGTCAAAATGCCTAAATGCATTGAGTTGCCACCATGTGATTGACTGATTAGTAGTTTGCGTTAACGGGCAGTTGGACAAGTGTACCCAATAAATTGGCTGATGAGTGTATATTGCACTGTACAGCCCTGATGTGGAAGCATCTACAAATAGAAAAACACCTGAAATACCTGGAGTAGAATATTCATTGCTGTGCGATGTCTCTCTCCAGCAGCACCTTTCTTGGCTTGGAAGATGGAAAGCAGTTTAGGGATATATTGGTCCAGCATGTACATGAATTTGGCCTCAAGATTCACAGTGGTAATTCGTTTGAATTCAGCGTTGATCTTGGGTTGAAACAAAGAGACAAGCATAGAGTTTAATTTACAAATGTGTAGTTGCATAAAACTGCATTGCAGAAATAGAATTTTCTTACCTGTGATACATTAAACAAGGCTGGCCACCTGTCCTTGATTTCTTTGACATTCAGTTGAAGACTGACGACATCCCGTCTCCTATGAGCAAACGTGCTGGACATTAACTGATTGATGGTTGTCTTCTCTTGCTTCTTTAATTCAGACAGAATTTTGAGCCGCTGTTGCTCTTGGTGTTCAGCAGTTTCTCCTAAAGGATAGTGTGGAAGATACTTAACTTCTCCTTTTCTTGCTTTTTTTACTTTTTGGGCTGGTTTTCTCTCACCAGGGCGCTTATTGCTAAGAGAATTGCATGTGACTTCAGGAAATCCAAGCTTTCTTAGCTTAGTCCTGTAATTCCCCATTTTGTACTTTAAGCTGTACATCCATCCATTCCATCCATTGCAACTTCCAGGTTCTGTTAGACATGGGTGTTTTTTAACCAAGGCTTCTGCGACCTGTCCAACTCGAAGACCTGTTGGATACGGAGTATAACTGTACATGTAATCTGCCAGTTTTTCCAATATTTCAGACTTGATGCAGGTGTTGTTAAGGACAGTTCCATCTTTCAGAAATAGTTGGTTTGCATTGAACAACACTGTCTCTGTTGTAACTGAAAAAAATGGAATTTCAATATCTTTTGGCCAAAATTCCCTTTCTGGACTTAATATGATGTCTTGTTCTGATACTGATGATGTACCATCAAACTGGAAATCTACAGCAGTAGAAGATGACTGTGAGGGGAACTTATCTGATGTCACACTTGGGGTGTCACTCACATTGCCAGTATCCATCACATTATCAGTCTCTGATGTTAATGATAGCACTATGGAAGGAATAATGATCACTTTTATTGATCCCTTAGGTTTCACATCACTGATCGAATAAACTGTGAAGAAATTCCCAAAGTCTTCGTCAAAGTAATGAAGTATGAATTCCTCATGAATCTGGAAGGTGTCCTTCACAGTCTTGTGTAGCTGCTCCAATGTGTCCGGTATTCCTGAGGATAACGTGAGCTTCTCACTATGATGATCTATAATCACCTTCAAAACAACAGGGTCCATCTGTATGAAAACAAATCACAACTTTAAATCAGAGCTCATTGCTGTACAGTTAGTATGTTTAGCTTTTCATCTACCGTTAGACAATTATGTGCTTTTTAAACTGACCATGCATTTTCCTTCCATTCAATATGCTGTCATTGTTTATGTATCACTGAGCTGATTTTTCACAATGGGTAAACGCCCGATAATTCTAACAACTTATTAGACAAAACCTAGTGAACAACCTAGCAACATTTCTGAGGACCCTTAGCCACTTTCTGTGCGACTTTGTTGTCCATATGCCCTACAGGTTAGCAAAACACCCAACCTGCAATCTGGACAGTTTTTCAGGACATTAGGCATGGGAATGATGTGCGCATGTGCAGCATGCTCACGTTACATTGATTGACCAATCAAACCTCTCTGGATCTCACTTGTTCAATGCTAATTCTCATGCGACAAGTATGAAACATGCATTTGGCTGTCTTCATGCGCTTTCATGTTACACATCCAGTTTCTCATGTCAATAAATAATAATAGTTCGCCTATCTGAACAATACGTTGCATTGTGCTACTGTACACTTTCCTACAGATTGGCTGAACAGGCATAAATAATTACTATGCAGCAGGCTGTAGAAGTTCATTACAACATAGATGTTCACGTTTGTAAATGGCCTGTATTTGATATAACATATAGAGTCCTAGAACCCCCCAAGGCGCTTTACAACACAATCAGTCATTCACCCATTCACACCTTGGTGGGGATGAGCTACGATGTAGCCACAGCTGCCTTGGGGCGCCCTGACAGAGGTGAGGCTGCCGAGCCCTGGCGCTCCTTGTCCCCCTGACCACCACCAGCAGGCAAGGGGGGTTAAGTGAACGGGGTTCAAACCTGCAACCTTCCGATTACAGGGCGAGCACTTAACTTCTGTGCCACCGTCACCCTGTTGTTTATTATTATATTACAAATGTTTGCACTGCATAGCTTTGTTTTCTTGACACTATTTTCAGTTAGTTTGTTTTATATAAAATTAGGTATGCATTGGCTAGGTTTAAATACTTTAAACTTAAGCCTATACCCATTTGGTCCTTAACTATTAGTAGGTGTATTGGCTCTTTTACGCAAATCAGGAATTGTGTTTGTAATTATCTTGTTTCCTTTTTTTCATTTATTTTCTTTTCCTCTGTGCCCTGTGCAATTTTATGACCAAATAAATAATTAAAATCACCATAATCAAGATCTAATTTTCAGTTAAAATAATCGTGATTATCACTTTTGCCATAATCTAGCAGTCCTACCTCCTATATTGTTTATAATACCAGCTATTGGGCAACTTAACAACAAAATTTACATCAGTGTCTACAATCACCATCTGTGAAATCTGGACAAAATCTGGGAGATCTATGAGGCAAAATCATCCCAACTGTATATCTGGTTCCATGATAAAATAGTAAACTTGTCAGTTTCACTGTGGTTTTTAAAACATTCTTGGATTTTCTCATTTAACAAAGCCAATGGAATACTAGTTACTCCACTCACAAAATGCAGATTTGAGCATCACTGGGTGCTTTTTGGTGAAAGGGAGTAAAATATTTTTGAAACTGCTTGTATGTCAAAGCAACACTTGCTTCAAAACGCATAGCACAGACACAAACCAAAAGTCCAAAGCATTTTATCAATTCTGGATCATGTTCCAAGTAAGGTTTGTCACGATACTAAAATTTCAAACTCGATTTGATACTGGGGGGGAAAAACTCGATACTCGATTTTTATACTATTTAAAAACACCAATTTATTGAACAAGTTTATTCAAAAAATAACATTCCTCAATTTATACTGCAAAAATGAAATGTTAAGAATTAAGTGTATAAAGTGCTTAAACCTTTCAAGTATCAGCATTTTTTAAAACGTGCATACAAAACTGGCTAAAGTTAACATTTTAAATCATGAATTGTCTCACTATATACACACTATTTGCAGAGTGATGTTTTGCTGCTTAAACTCTGTTTGACTTGCATTTTTGTCATAAGCTGTGATGCCATATGTTTAGTTCTGTACTTTTGAACAACTCTGTTGGTCAATAAAGGGAGAAAACGAATTTCTCCACAGTAGGACAAAGGTACATCTAATCTTAATAAAAACAGATTGGCGCACGGCAGTGACGTCATTAAAAACACTGGTTAGATTAGTCTATTTACGCCTAGAAATCCCAGACCCGCTCCAAACGAACAGGGGAATCATGTTAATGATTCCTAACAAAACCTTTCGACATAAAGATGTTTTGGTGCTGATAATGTCTTAATTCGAGGCTGCACCATGGGTGCCCATCCGCACCCGTTATATGGATATACACCGATGGCGATTCGCCAATGGATTTAAATACCCCGGGGAATCCAAGTAGCACCAAAGTTGTCAGCGTGAGTAAACAAACGTACTGTATGCTAGAAATTAAGTCCAGGTTGCAATAAACGGGAGTTTTCCTTTAAGCATATAAGCGTGAATATACAACTACGTGTTGGACTTGGTATGCTAGCTTAGCTAATACTAATACGTGAGCTCAAATTTGTTGGTGCAATTAGACACATTCTTATTAGATTTAATAAATTTTAGACACCTGTTTCATTTCATCATGCAGTTTGGGGTGTCGGGGTCTCAGATGCTTGGCCAAATTTGTTGTGCTGCTTGACTTTGTAGCAATCTCTTTGTAGCACTCCTTGCAAACGGGTCTGTCCTGGTCTGTTGCTTTCCCCGACTCATCAGCCTTGTATCCAAAGTGTTTCCACACTGCACTTTTGCTCTTTGCATTGTTGATTAAGTTGGGCTGTGAAGCGCCTCCCAAATTTGCTGTTGCTATTGTTAACAAAACTTGGATCTGAGACAACTCGCTCGGGAAATTGCAATGTAGCCATGCGGCGTCTTCTTCTTCTGTTTGTCCGGGAGGCGGAGGCTACTTTACGGCATCTGGCTGTCATGCGTGTCGGTGTACTTGAAGAAGGCTGTGTATATGTGAGACTCCATAATATCGATACCACAGGGATGGAATATCTAATTTAGATACCACTTTTAGTATTGATTTATATCTAGGTATAGATTTTTTTGACAACACTAGTTCCAAGAAATGTTACTTAGGTAGCGATGGGTACCGAATTTGGTACTTTTTAAGGTACCGACCGAATTCCACAGTACCGACTGAGCACCGATTCACGTCATTTGAAACGGTGCCTCGTTTCGGTACCCGTCCTTCATAACGAGAACTTGCCTAGACAGCTGCGCATGCGCAAGAGCGTTATGTAGTCGGTCGCTGCGAGCCAGTTGTAAATGGTTGCAGGGTAGTGCGCGTAGAGAGCCCTGAAAGCGCTTATGATGCAAAGGTCTATGGGCTGAATCTGCGATGCAGTGTTTGGTGGCAAAATTTTGATTAGCACACCATCATACGACAAATCATCAGCATAGCCTTTGGCATTGTTAATGAGCAGAAGTGCATTAAAGTCTAATCCTTTTCATCTCAAATGACAGTTGACCTCTGGAATGAAACACTTTTTGAACCAAATCAGATTGAGTGTGTCATCATCCAAGCCATTGCATTATGCATCCAGTAAACGGGCAACGCATTCTTAGTTTTGTATTTTAGGGCTCTTGGATTTAGGGACTTATGAATAAACCCTGGTTCCATCATAAAGCCTGCAGCATTTCCACACATAACAAAAGGCACTCAATCTTAATGGGCTTTGAATCCTGGGGCTTAGACTTCGTTCTGCATTATAAAGGTGCGAGAGGGAATTCTTTTCCCCAAAAACTCCTATCTCATCCATATGAAAAACTTGGTCAGGCTTTTATCTCCTTTCCTTGATAATCGCTTTAAATGTGTTGGTCGCGTATGCCTCTGATGCAGCAGTATTTGGAGAGGCAGCCTCTCCATACAGTAAAAACGTTAAAAGTCCAAAGCGTTTCTGAAATTTGTAAAACCAGCCCTTGATGGCATTAAATGGGCTTGGTATTGCATGAAAAGCTCTCGTTGATGGCTCGGGCTCCACACCATCCTGCTCCACGTTGTCATGGAAGTCAGTTAACGTTTCATAAAGCTTTTTAGCTTTCGTGCGGATAATGTTGGCATTCAGCATAATGTTCTTTTTCCTGCAGTCATTGATCCACAAAGCTAAAGCAGACTCCATCCTTACGATGGTCTTGTTGCGAACAGTTACGACGAGCCCACTCACGCACAAAACTAACTGAAGACTTCTAAATTTCAAATTTGGGATAGTTTGCATTTACAACAGTAGAATTTAAGTGAACTACAGTCAAGGAAACCTGAACAGATAATTAGACCATTACATGAAACACCTACTTCAAAAAGGATAAGCAAAATCCAACTGTTCTAACTCTTTGAATGACTAACGCCTGAGATGTTCCAAATGCTAACAAGGAATATTAAAAAGCCTAGCTAATTACAGCAGCAAATGGCTTTGATAAAACGTAGATAAAAATCATATCATTCTCATGTCTAACTTCTTTAAGAAGGCTATTGAGAACTCACATATTTGTTCAGTACTTACATAAAGTCACGTTGAATGTCTCTTCATGGCTCCTGCTGTGGATGTTAATGTTCACCAAACCCACAAATTCATTTTCAAATCTCTCAAATTTTTTTCAATTATCTTTACTTATTTACTTTAGTTGCTTAAACTTGTGTTTTGAGCTGGTTCCACAGTACTTTAAGTTACATTTACTCAATTTGTGATATTTGTGACAAGATGATTCATTCTGATATAATTGAAAATTATACTTGAATTTACATATTACTGTTTTGATATAACTAATTTGAGGGCTTTCAAATCAACTCAATATTTTTATGTGTAAAAGTGTCAGAGATTAAATGAAGTAACAAGCATATTGTTTTGTAGTGGTTACATTATTTTTCAGTTGTTTCTAATAATAGGGTGAGAAAATCTCTTATTTCACTTTTTAAAATTAACTTTTTGTAACATATTCTAATGTAAATTGCTTGAAAAGACAGAAATATTACTAATATTTTAATTATTTTATCTGCTAATCAAAGCTTTATTTATTTTAAAGATACTCAATATAAATATGTATGTTTCACACAAATGAATACTGATGGTGCCACCTCAAAAACTCATCATTCAGACATTCAACATTTTTCATTAAGCATGCACATATATATTTGTATCATCTTTACTGGGCGCTTGAATTATTTCTTACAGTGTACTGAGGTGGACAATAAAAAAAGCACATCAGAACCCATTTGCGACAACGATTTTATCAAGACGTATTCCATTTCGACAATTCAGACGTTTTAGAACTTATTTACCAGTAAACTAACAAACATTTAAAAACATACCCCTTCATAGAAACTATAATAAAAGATTTCAGAATCCTAAAAAAAGTTCCAATATCTATCTATCTATTGGGGCTAGACATTATGGCCTAAAATCAATATCACAATATATTGAGGATTTCACCATGATAACGATAACTGGACGATAACTACAGGTATGTGCAGAAACAAAAGTTGTCCACTAGATGGGGCTGTCACATGTAGGGCTGAAACGATTCCTCGAGTACCTCGAATAATTCGAGTACAAAAAATCCTCGAGTCAAATTCTCTGCCTCGAGGATTCGTTTAATTCATATTTAATTAATTCGTAGCTTTGCAGTCGCCCGTAGTCATGTTTCACCCGGACTGAAATAAGTGACGCACATGCCCACTGGACTGCACACGCAAGTAGCGAATGTAACTTAACTTTCTCTTAAGCCATGGCGGACAACGTGGACCCCGGTGGAGTGCGAAAAAGACAGAAAATGTCAAGATGTGGGACCATTTTTCACGTCGTTAGGCGGAAAACGTACTCCAGTGTAAATACTGTAAAATGGATTTAGCCTAGCACAACACCACATCCTCCATGCTGCTGCAGCGCCTGTAAATGTCACTTCTGCAAGCGGACTCGGAGCCTCTACAAGATAATGCATTTTAGCCTGTATTTCCATATATTCTGCGGACACTGTGCGACTTTTTCGTTTGTAGCACTTAGTTTCAGCTCACACCGTACGTCTGGTAGCAACACGTCGGACTTAAAATGTGCTAAAAAATAGCATTTTTACACAAAACGTCGGACTTTTTATTGTGTTATTGATGTTTGTTGTCCCTCGGGATTGCTGCAGGAGGACATGGGTATTTATGAGAGGAAAACGAAAGAAAGTAAATAAATGTTTTGTGATCAGTATAATTTGACAAAACCACAGCAAACATGCTTTCTCGACAATCCTTGTTATTGTGTGAGTAAAAACGTGTTGAAATTAAAACGGACGTGTGTTAATAGGGAAACAGCCGGCGAGCTGTTTGCGCATGCACCGTGAGCGGTTCTGGTTCTGTTTGGGCCGCAGCCGCTCGCAGTGCTACTTCAACAGTTATCCTCCTAGTTTCTGTCTGGCTTGCAGGCTAGCAGATTCTCGCACGAGGGGAAAATCGGCTCAGGTTGTTTACTTATTTTTTGCACAGCCATTTGTTTACTGTGAAGTAAAGTTGAAGTGCTGAAGTTTTGAAAACTAATTTTGAATAAAACTTGAAGAATAACTGGCAATTGCTTGCTCATTTTAACAGGTCTTTCATAATTATAACATGCTATTTGATATAATGGTTTACAAATACAAAAGGGTAATTTATTAGAGTACTCGATTAATCGAAAAAAATATTCGATAAGAGTACTCGATTACAAAAATATTCGATAGCTGCAGCCCTAGTCACATGTATTACGTTGAGTCATTTTTTTCATGACTCAGCTTCTTAAAGGGACATGAATGTTGCCAACCTACACACACCTTTTCATTTTTTATTATCAGATTTATTGACATGGGAAAAATGATCATAATAGGAGTCAGAAATTTCTATAATGATAAATATACGATTTATTGCCCAGCCCTGCTATCTATAGATCACAGTCATAGATTAAGAAATAGAGATACATGTCTCAAAATTCCCACATGCACTTTTATTTGCTATTAGGGATGGGTACCTTTGACATTTGAATCGATCCGGTACTAATTCCCAGTACCTACGAATCGATACCGGTACTTAACGGTATCGATTTTCGATACTTTTGAGTGTTTATTATTTTAATTCTCTTTTATAATTATATATTTTTCTCAATATATAACAATATTTGATAAATATCACAATAAATAACATACAACTGTTTGTATTTTAACATCGTCCCTGTAGTTTTATAAGCTGAAAATTAAACTGAAGCAAACATCTTTACTGTGAACTAAATTTACTGTGTATCTTCATTCCTTTGGCCATCTTTTTTCATTTGATTTTTCCTACTGGGAAGTTAGAATTTCCGAGGAGAAAGCGAACGCACCATTAGCTGATAACAACGGTGGCAATGGAAGCTAACATATCAAGCTAACATTATCTTTAACAGTTTATTTAACTGCTGAAGCAGGTTAAAACGATGATGCCTCACACTTAGATCGTTGTCACCCGCCTTTAGTAAAGTGAAGCCAAACTTTAGAGCGCGTTCATGTTCTTCTAGTCGGAAATTCGGAGGTCCGAGGAGAAAGCGAACGCACCATTAGCGAAACGGAAGCTAACATATCAAGCTAACGTTATCTTAAACATTTTATTTACCTACAGGAGCATATTAAGATAAGGATGTCTCACTTAGATCGTTGTTGCTGGGACAGGGACCGACGACATAACGCTCTTGCGCATGCGCAGCTGTCTTGGCAAGTTCTCGTTATGAAGGACGGGTACCGAAACGAGGCACCGTTTCAAATGACGTGAATCGGTGCTCGGTCGGTACTGTGGAATTCGGTCGGTACCTTAAAAAGTACCGAATTCGGTACCCATCCCTATTTGCTATATGTTTATAGTTAATGTAAAATAATTTAAATTCCATCTAGAGGTGGCTCATATCCTATCATTCAAAAAATTACCAGTAATTTTTTCTTGTCCACAGAAAAAATAAATCACATTGAGCAAAATTTGTGATATATTTGCATCCACTACTCAGAGGATTACACACCCGGTATTTTGGTTGCGCTGCTCTCCGTAGTTGGTTCCAGACTACGCAGAGGAGGGGTTTGGCCTGTTTCTCTACACAAATGGGATAAACAAAGCTCCGGTTGGCAGCCACAGTAAAAAGTCTCGCTAAAACATGAATGAGAAACCCCAATAAATAGAAGCCACAAAGCCAAATGCAAAGATTAGAGCAGAACATTGATCCGAAGGCTTTCTGATTGAGCAGACGTGTGAGAATACATGTAGTGACCCCTTAGACACGGAGCAAGCTAGCGGCTAGCACTACAATTGATTATGGTGTGCTTCTTTAACAAATCATAATAGTTTATGTCTGCATCTTAATGCATCGATTATTACTTTTCTCAGCTCTACAGAGTACCCCAGCTAAACCAAATAACATGCTTCCTCAAACTTGCTCTGATTGGTTTGTGGTGTGTGACCAACAGAAGCAGACTAGCAAATGGCGCGAGTGCCAGCAGGTCTTATTTAACCAAAAACTCTTTTAGCTGTTAAGTCATTTCCATCTCTTAACTGTGACAAAGAATTTGTATTTGATGAAAGGTGTTCAAAATATCCATGAACAGCATGTTTTAGTGAGTATATTACAACTTCTCCTCTAACAACCTCTAACAATAAATTGTTTTCACCAACAGCTTTAGATATAAGGATTTCAGTGGATAGACAATGCTTTTAGTTTAGCATGCATTTATTGTTTTCATTGTACTTTTTATATTTAGGCTACACATACCTTTGTTTGGCCACGTTGTTTTCAATGCACTATACAAATAAAGTTTGGTACGGTGTGGGATTCTGGGTCAAACATTCACACTTACCTTAGTACTAGTAGTTGTAGGATTTTGTTGATTCTTGACCTTGCTGTTACTAGCACCATTTGTGCTCCGTATTATCAATGAGGAAGTTGAAGCTTCATCTGACAGTGAGGAATGTTCTTCATTTTCACCTTCATCAGCTGAGGAGGTGGCTGAATTGTCAGGGCAGGATTCAACATGGATGTCAACTGGGTTGGCATGCATCATGTCCATTTTCTCTTCCTTTTGTTCTGGATCCTCTTTCACAACGCTTGCAACATTACTGGTGTGTAGTTCACCTGGCTGATGTTGTTGTTCTACATTCCACTTAATTTCAAATTCAAATGGCTCTTCTTTGGGGCTTTTTTCCCCCGGCTGCGATAATTGAAATTCAAAGCTGCTCTTCGGCTCCTCAGGTTGCTCACTGGTAGACGTGGTTGCTTTAACATATGGGCCAGCATCTGAAAAAGTAAATAAAATGCATTATTCAAACAGTAGATCCTTTCCCTTAGTTAAAAAATCTAAATACAGCTCCCGCAGGACAATGAATTGAATACCGCCTGTTTCAATTATGCAGTAATGTATTAACAAGCTCCATCAAACGTTCTTGTAAAGTTTGTTGAATTTTCACTGAAATTTAAAGACTGCAAGGTAGACTAGGCATTGTTGCAAACAACATTTCAATGAAAAAATAGAAAACAGACTGCTTACTGAAAAAGTTCCTGCTGTAGAAACCTATTTTTAAATGTTTGATGAATGAGGATTTTTAGCTCAGATCATTAAATTATGCCTAGAATTATTATTTCAAACTATATTTGACCACAAATTCTCAATTCATGATGCAAAGAAGTGATGACTAGATACATAAGACATTTATATTTGGAGCATAAACAATTCAAACAAAAAAGAGAGAGGAGGATGGACAACAAAAAATAACAATAACTGCAAACTTGAAAGTTATACTTTAAATGTATCTTAAAGTTTGTACTAGCTGTTATGCCATCCATTCATTTTCTTTTGCTTATCTGGAGTCTGGTCACAGGAGCAGCAGGGAGACTCAGACTTCCCTCTCCTCAGCCAACTTGGGCCTTCTCCTCTTGGGGAGGGGAATCCCAAGGCGTTACCTGGCCAGCCAAGAGATATGATTCCACTTACACACTAGCATCGGCTACACTCCACTCCGCTCGCCCCAGCCTGGCCACGTCCGTTCGGCACTACCTTAGGAATGCGGGTGTGATTGAACAAGAACAAGGGTGTCCTGTGATGTCATGAGCGCATCTCTAAGCATGTGGGCTGGGTAAATTAGCATGGAGAAGTCCACGGTGGTCTCCATTATTAAATAAAGGTGGTCTGAGCGGTCTTGCTTTTGAAGACTCTCTGACTCTGATTTTGCACCCTGCTTTGCTGTGTGAGTTTTTGCAAAGCGTGTTTTTCTCAGACTGAGGTGTGGCTGTTGAACGAGGAAACAGGTTGTTTTACTTTGTTAAATCTTCTTAAATGTTTAAATGTTTTGTCCTAACCCGTTGTGAATTGAGAGCTTTTGAGGGATGGCAGGTTGTGTCAATTACGTTTTTGATTTTAAAAAAAAGGAAACTAAAAATAAAAAGCAATTATCTGACATCTTCTATTTATCAATGAAAACAAATCAATATGAAATAATCGTGATGCATCGGGATATCGAATTGAATCATTGACCTAATAATCGTAATCGAATCAGGAGATAAGTGAAGATTCACACCTCATTCATGCTCCATCTTTGCCTCACTGTGAACAAGATCCTGATATACTTCAACTCCTCTGCTTGGGGCAAGACCTCGTACCTGATCCGGAGAAGGCACTCTACCCTTTTCCAACTCAAGACAACAGTCTCTGATTTAAAGGAGCTGTAACGACTATATTAAAAGTTTTGATGATTGAAAGTAAAACCAACAACAAAACAACCAGAAAAACAGCCCCATAACAGAAATTGTGCTGATATTTAATGAATTTCTTGCAAACTGTTTATTATACATGTGATTTTCTAACATCTTGTCATTTCTTTGAGTTAATGAACACAACATTCACTGGGAGCATTGTTGCACTTTTGCTTGAAGAATTTGGTAAAAATCTGCGTTTTTTTCAGCTTATTGGCATTTCTTGTGTTTGTTTCTCCCAGAATAAACCACCGGGCTACCTTGTGGCTAGTTACCTGAGGAATAGAACTGACTTCACCACGAGCACTGAGGTGAGGCGATCAGAAAAAATAACTATTGAGGAAAGCCGAGCTCCGTTTGCAGCCACAGCACTGAAACTATTGTAGTTTTTCATCCTTTCTGATGACCAGCCGTGAGCTACTGATCAACTTAGATTTATTACGTTCAAAAGAGAGCAGTAACTAAAATAGAAAGGCACGATTAAACATAACAAACCTATCATGTGTAGTTTTATCTCAGGACCGATCACCGTGCGCAGCATGCTCCGCAGTCGTTTGTTTTCCTCGTCGTACGACTCGACGATACTTTGAACTTCGCCAAAAACCTCCAAGGCCAACGCGGTGAAGTGTTCGGTCAAAAAATTCGTTAACTTGTTGAGTCTTTGGTTCGCCATGTTTCGCTTTTAGCGTAAACAACAAAAGCGCCTGGTGATACTACGGCTGCACGGTTAGGCGCGAAAACCTCAACACAACCGGAAGTTTACAATTCTTCCTTTCAAATAAAACGAACATTTGACTAGCGCCCTCTTCAGGACAATGGGTGTTATTGGACACAAAACAAGCTCTAAAAAAAGTTCATTTCTGAAAGAAAGAAAGAAAGAAAGAAAGAAAGAAAGAAAGAAAGAAAGAAAGAAAGAAAGAAAGAAAGAAAGAAAGAAAGAAAGAAAGAAAGAAAGAAAGAAAGAAAGAAAGAAAGAAAGAAAGAAAGAACTTTCTGGGACTGAGATGTGGAAGAAATAAAAGGACTCATCCATTGAGAGTGACTAAAATCATTATATTTCATGTGAATTACTCCACCCCAGAAAGAAAATACTAAAAGAGCAAAATAAATAAATCCCCCAGCCTTCTCATCCTCACAGAAGAAGGAATAAAACTAGTAACACCAAATGCAAAAACAATAATGATAATAATTGAAAAAAAAAACAAGGCTGCATGGTGGCATATGTGGGTAGCAGCGTTTCTTTGCTCAATGAAGTTGCAGGTTCAAATCTCAGCAGCATCTTGAGTTAGTTTTCGGGTTCCCCCGCACACTTTAAAACAAACTGTTTAATTTAAATGGTGACTATACTGTCTCCATGAGTGAGACACTCCTTGTTTCTCTGTGTCCCTGTGATGGACTGGAAACCTGTCCGAGCTGTCGCCCGTCTCTTACCGGATCGCTGACGGGGAAAGCCAACCCAAGTGGTTAAGATAATGGATGATAAGATTGACTAGCTAATGGCTAGTACCTGCATGGTCAAAGTTGTTTTGTGCTGTCCCAAAACAGCTCCAATGTCAAAGATAAACATATTTTCATAGGTTTTGTTTGTAATTTGTGTGAAACAGCCGTTTTCCAAGAATCTGTGGTTATGTCTAAGTTATGTTGAAGCCAAAGTTAGTAGAAGCGGCTAGTTGTAGCATGACAGACTGTGACACTTCCTTCAAAATGTCATCGTCTTTCCTCCCAAATAACAACTTTTATGAAACAGCCTTGCACGAGCCACTATGAAACTCAGACATCCAGGAGGGACATGAATGTGAGGTGAGTTTAGGATGAGGTCAGGATACCCAAAAGACCAAAAAAACTATTTCAAACCTGTTCATCTCAAAAGAAGAAGGTGGAAGCTTTAAAAAATAACACACACACACACACACACACACACACACACACGCGTGCGCACACACACACACACACACACACAAACACAAAGTAAACACAAAAGACCAACATTCGTTTTTCTCTTTTTGCTTTCCCTTCAGGGATCACCCCAGTGAAAATTATGTCTTCAAAAAAAATACAAAATTAATATCTAAAGATAAAATCACTGATCTATATTATTGGTGTGTTGGATACACAATTGATTACAAATAAAATCACGAGTCCTGAAGGCTGTACAAAAAGAACATTGGGAATGACCTCCCAGGCTTGGACAATATGTTTTCTGACAATGTTTCAAAGCAAGCAGCACCTATTGCCAAAAACCCAGCACACCCTAGGCATCACCTGTTTGTTCCCCACAATCGGCCAAATGTTACAGAGCCATCAACGCTGGATACAACAGGCTGAGAAAGACTTTCTAACCTGGAACTGTCATTTTTGTTGTTCCTGCAAAGTCTGACACCTCATTCTTTGTATGCGCTGTGTTATTTTTGTATATTTGACTTTTTGCATTAATGATTTTTTGAAAGTTCATCACCTTGGTCCTATGTGCACAACATGTATTCTCAACATGCAGGCAATAATGCTAAACTTTCCTAAAGTTCTGGCTCGTAAAGAAGTGCATAATAAATATATACATTTTGTTTTTAAAGAAATGCGAATTCTTCCTGTGACAACACTGATGCCAACGTGCTGATGGTTTAAATGGTAGATGATAGTTTCCACTGTCGTCCATTGTACTATGCTTGCACCTGATGGGGAGATTTAACAAATATTTTATTATATATGTAGCATTTACTTTCTTACTAACTGGCATCAGATAATGTTCTGCATTAAGTTTTGTTACAATCTAATCTATTACCTACAAGACCTGATATGAATGTATAGGTGCTATTATCTAGTGTCCTGAATTAAGTTTTTTGTGATTTTGCTGTGTATAAGTCATTTGAATGCAATTTATCATTGCAGTTTGTAATGAAGGTGAACTTACCCAAATAGTGCTTTACACAGAGATGCAGTCATACTGTTCCAGCCCACCAGGGGGCAGCAATACTCAATGTTGTTCGTTTAATGAACACTAATAGAGGGGTAGAAGAAGAAACAAGAAGGTGGGGGTCAGGCAGCGAGTGACAGCCCGAGTGGACCGCTGAGGGGACAGTCCGTAAACTGAATCAGACCTCGACTTGACAGGACAGCTTGGGGAAAATATTGCATTGACGATTGCTCACATGTAGTGGTCACGTTTTGCGTGTTTGTATCGAATAGTGAGTGAACTGGTGCTGGTTAAATTACTGTTCGTGATGGCAACCTGAGTGAATACTGTTGCTTCGAGTTTTCAGTACGCTAGCAGCGGGCATCCAGCGAGCAGAAACCTTAACACGCTCCGTGTTTACGGTGTCATCGAGCAGCTTGCTTTGGTAGCCTGTCAGGGCATCGACAGCACGTCAGGTGGTCGGCTACTCCGTTAAGATGGGTGACATTAACCCATCGACATCTCATGCGTTCCAGTCGGAGGTGAGTCATTAAAAAAAAACAAGTAAATAACACATTTAGAATGGAAAAATTGCTGCCATGTCAAACGATTTTAGCAGAAATAATTTTGAGGGAGGTCTGTCAACGCTGGCCGTTGTTGTTTAGTTAGCGGTTAGCATACTATGCTAATGTCGGAAGAAGTAAGAAGTTAACACGCTTAAACCCTCAGACATGTTTACACCTAACTGCGATTTAACACAGTCAAACTTCGTGCTGTGTTTGAGAATTTGTCATTTTCTTATCCTTTCAAACTGGACTTTGTGGGGTGTTGATGCTAGCTAGCCTCGAGTTTCATCAAAAGAGCACATTCCATCACCATAACGGAGCATGCTAACAAAAACACTGGCTAAGTGTTTGCACAATTTATCTTCATCGTCATCTATCAGATTTCTAACACTGATGCGTTTATAACTTAACTGCGTTGTTTGACAGTCTTCAATCATTGTTTGGCGTCACTGATTTATTCAAAAGTCGATTTTTATGTTGCGACTACTACTAGCCACTTAGCATTAGCTTGTTACTTGTTTGCTGTTTACACTTAGACGACCTGGGTAGCTGTTTGTAGTGTGTGATAAGGTTTATCGGTTGTTCTGAGTCTGTTAATGAGTTTTATGATAGTTTTGTTTCATATCCGTACGTGGCACCTGGCCAAGTCCGTCTCGGTTTGCTGAAAGTGGGTGTGCTGACGGTCACTTCTCATTGATGTCAACGCCATGTTGAGATGTTTTACGATTGTGTTTTCAGAGCTTCAGTCCGCCGTACCGGAGGAGGAGGACAGTGGAGGATTTTAACAAGTTTTGCACTTTTGTGTTGGCTTACGCCGGATACATCCCATACCCGCAAGAAGTACGTGAATTTCCCGACCATGATGCGTAAAGTCTCATTGTTGATTAATTTGATGCTTTTGAAAGTCCTGATCTACTTTGCATTTGTCACTGCAGATTTACATTGTAGCTTTAACGAGTAATTTATTTATTATTTTAAGCATTTTAAATAGATAATTGAATTTTTTACCCATATGGTATTTTTGGCTGTTTGTCACCTTCTTGATCAGACTATTAATCCACTCGTACACTCAGCAAGGTTGAGTCTTTTGTTGTAGTAAAATAGTTTGTTTTAGAAACATTCAGTACCATTGCTCTAAACATACAGACCCAGGGCTTGTTATCAAGTGTTGAATTTTCCATTTTTGATAACCTCTTAACTGTAAAAACACAAAGCCACTGATGCCTGTGCTTTTATTTATTTATTTCTGCACAGGACTCTCCGCTGCGCAGCAGCTCCAGCCCACCTAATAGCACAGGTAGCACAGCTGACAGTGATGGCTGGAACCCAGGACCCTCACCCTCATGTCCATCACGTCCCACAAAGATCCCTCAGGACTGGAGCAGGAAACGCCCACAGTCAGGACCCATGCTGTCCAGCCTCCCCAAAAGAGACGTGAGCTGAACTGAAATTGTTTAACTGAACCAATGTCATAAATGAAGCTTTCACCACATTCTGATATCAATGCTGTTTCCTCTGCAGCGCACAATCACCAGTCTGCATCCAGATGATCACTGGAAAGCTGACAAACTGAAGAAAAAGAAGAGGAGAAAGGAAAGGGAGCATCATTCTGGCGATGAAACCAGAGCACCGCAGACATACCCAGCAGAGCCACAGGTGCAGTCCCCACTTCCGTTCAGTGGCCGGATGATCAAAGAAGAGCCTGAGGATGATTTCAGCATTCCCCTCCACCCCCAGTGCCTGCCCAGCCTGTCTCCCTGCAAGGAGGAGCCTAAGGAAGAGCCAAAGGAGGAGCGCAGACACTGGGATGGCCGAGATCTCGAAGAAGGGGTGGTAAAGGTCCAGAAAGTTGAGGGTTTGTCAGGAAGCAGAACTGTGTTCCGCCAGGGGAAACAGGTGGTGTTCAGAGACGAAGATGGGTCCGGAGAAGATGAGGACATAATGGTTGACTCAGGTAAGCTGTTGTTGTGCTGCACCAATCAAAACTGTCAAGTTAGTAGGAAGAAAAGGAAAAAAAACAGAGTGCTTCTTGTCTCCTCAGATGACGACTCGTGGGACTTGGTGACGTGTTTCTGCATGAAGCCATTCGCAGGCCGAGCCATGATTGAATGTAACAAGTGCAACACCTGGATCCATCTGTCGTGCGCCAAAATCCGTAAGAGCCATGTTCCAGAGACATACGTGTGCCAAAGCTGCCGAGACCTACACGGCCCCCCAGACGCTCGCCGCTCCCACCGCTCACGTGTAGGCTCACGTAAACACCTGCTAGACTGACCCCCCCCCACCACCCCAGGTCGAACCATGAACTCTGGCCCCTTCTCCACTTTTCTCTGCCCCCCACCCGATGGGACTGACCTTTCTTTAAACGCAGGACCCTTCTGTCCTCCGTGATCAGCCATGAACCCACGTTTTCTACACTCTGGTGGACCTATCCCAAAAGCCCTTTCTCCCATATGAAAACGGTTCAGTGCTGTTTTAGGTCATCTGGGGTTTGTTTCTGCTTCCTACAGGCTCTGTGCGTAAAGGCAATCACTGAATCTGTCTGTGGAAGGCAGCAGAGCAGCAGCACACGGCTACTGTTGATACTCGGTACACTGGAAACATTTAGAACTGCCATATCCTCACAACTGCCACCCACCATGGTGCATGCTGGGATTTATGGGTGAGATGGTTTGCACTTCTTTTTTTTATTTTTAAATATATCCGACGTTCTCGTCACAGAAACATGTACGTGTTTCTGATCAAACTGGACTTGTTTCCTCTAGGATGCTTCTATTAATGTTACACACTAATTGTTTAAAATAAGTAAACAAGTAAAGCTTTGTGTTCCTGCTTCAGATGGTGCTATAGTATTATGCTGAGGTATAATCCAGTAGAACAAAGATGTAGGAGAACGGGCTAAAGTCTGCATCTGCTCCATCGTTGTGTTGTTATTTAAGGCTGTAGGCCCGTTCGTCTCGCCCCTCCACGCTTCAAGCCGTCTTCCAACCCCAGCCTCTGATTTGATAAGTTAGTCGACTTTATATGAAGCTTTCACCACTTCTGCTTTCAGCTTTTAAACTGTGGTTTTTAAGAAACTAATAGAACAGTTAAAAAGGCCAAATAACTTAAATGAATCTGATCAAATTCAGACATTCACAGTTGTTTCAGGTCCCCTCTGCTTATGTTTATTTATGTTGTGTTAAATTTTAAAACTGGAATGAGATTTTATTTTGTTGAATACTTCATATTTTCTGTAAGTAATGGCTTCATGTTGATGAGAACCTGAAGCCCTGGTTAAGCTTCTGTAAGGAAACTGTTAACAGGAAACGTTAGCAGTGCCTGGAAGAGAGAACCTTCTGCAGGTGAAGCTGTGCACCTGAGAGCGCCGGACATGCACTGAAGCTAAATTCAGTGTTTTTTGGCCTTTTGCAAGATGAAGAAAGCAGGAAACTTTAGTTCCAAGAGAAGATTTCAGTCCCTTATTGCCTCATTTTCATAGCAGTGTTTGATTCCACGAAAAGCAGATTTGATGGAAAACGTTTTTAGGACACTTTTTATTTTATTCCTAAAACTTGCTCCACTTTGGGTAAAACCTTTTAAGCTTCATTATTCCCGTGCCATCTGCTGTTGGGTCTGCCTGTGTGCAGACTAAATATGATTTCTGATGATATAAAAGCCATACTGTAGACAGATTTTAGACGCGGGACCTTTTACGATGCAGAATGAAGGACTTGACCGGGTAACAACCACGATGAATGTTTAGTTTGTAAACAACAGGATTTAAAAAGTTTTAAGGTTGTGAATAATATTTATGTTCTTATCTGCCATTTACAGATGTAGGTTGTCTAGTTTGCGCAGTCAATCAGCGAAAGACGTTTTTGAGTCAATTCAAATAAAGAATTGGTTCATTTTCACGACTTTCATCTTGAAAGGAGAATCCGAAGACGCCTTCAGGCACAAATTCCACGTTTTAACGTGTGTCTTAAAGACTTTGTTTTGGTTCGTGTCAACATTGTGATTAGCTTGTTTCTCCTGATCCTGGGTCGTCCTGTCTCCTTGCTGAGAAAGCGTTGTCTGTACTGTGTTGCAAAACTGTTTCTGTGAAACTCTTGTAAAGTATTGTAAATAAAGAGGTACCATTTTAGCCCGATGAGCTTTGTTGTTCTTCTGCAGCGTGATCATGTAAAGTGTGGCTGTAATCAGACGCTACATCTGCTCTTACTCCATATTTATTGTTATCTTTACAGGATGAGCGCCGGCTCCTTTCAACCATAAGCAACATTTACATAATGCAAGTCCGTTTGGGTGGAATGTGGAAGTGAAGGAGCAGCTTCTGCAGAAAGAGACCAGATGATCTAACAAAACGGCACATTTAAGACAACAGAAATAAAACAATACTAAGGGTTCAGTGCAAAACGGCTGCTGCAGTAACAAGATCAGCTTTACTTAATCCAATGTAAAACTGCTACATTGAAGTTTTCAGCACTATGTTAATTAGCCTCATACCTATGATATGTATTTACATTTAGTGCAAAAATATAACCTTTGTAGGCTGTGAAAATGCAGCTTTTTAACTACTTTTAGTGTTTCTGGTAATGTTGAGGTTTCCCTGTAGTTCATTAAATAGTTTGCTCCCTCCAAAAATTAAAAGTAAAGCGATAAGCAGCTTTTTGTTATTGCACAATCCATCCACCAACAGATGGACCAATCAGATAGGGAGTAAAATCCAATTAAACTGGCCTAAATGAGAGCTTTACTGTTCGGCTGGAATTAGCACCTCTAAGTGCCACCACACTTGATTGTTCATCAGGAGTTGGGAGCGCTGTGTGTGCCGTTCTGCTGAGGAACCAGTTACAGCAGAGGTCAAATAGTGTGTGAACCACTAAAAAATAGATGGCAATGGAAATCCATCTGCACTTCTGCTACGTATACAGCAACAAAAACATAAATAGACCAGTTTTTGTGGGGCTCCAGCAGTAAAGGAGCTACAGGATGCAGGTTTGATAGTTTCTTTAAAGAGGTTCTTCACTGAGAAACCAGTTTTACTTATTTTTGAAAACGATCGGTTACTCTTTTTCATGCAGTCTGATCATGAAAATAGTCTCCTACACCTATCTCCTGCATTAGCTTCCGATAGAAAATAGATGGTGAAACTCTAGGATTTGAATAGCCTGACAGATTAATCACACTGTCACAACATATATAGACTCAGTCATCTTGACTCATGACGGGGAAGGCTGTTGTTGGTTTAGCGTCCAGGAAACAGCAGAGAACATCTCGGCTAGTAGAAGCTAATCACTAGCATTAGCAACTCCACCACATGGCAGAACTCCTTCTGATTTGTGCTATTTGTGGAGATACAACATCAACGTTGCAAAGCAAAGATAGTGGTAGCTGTGTTGCTATTGGCCAATCAGAGGAGAGAAGACTCCTTATCTCTACTATAGACCATTGCAATTGTATTAAAATATGAGTGAAGGACCTCTTTAAACACTTTTTCTAAATCTCAGCAAACATATTCATGTTTTTGCTTTTAGTTTTAAATACTACACCAATATTTATGGTTACTACTGGCTTTGTGCCCAGTAAACAAGTACAAACTATAACCTTCAGCATATGAAAAATCACAGAAAATTCAGTTTTGGCTCCCAACTCCTCAGAAATGATCAATGAACACAAACTCTGATTAAATCCAAGCTGTGTTTCTGCCTCTAAGCTGCATTCTACACTATTAAAAATCCATGAGGAAAATAAAAACCTGTCTGTTTTTAGTTGGATCACAACTATCAGAAGGCTTGTCCAATCTATACCGCCTTCATTTTTCCTTTTCTTCACAGTTAATCATTATAAAGTAACAGCTGACACCTACAGCAACACTCAGCAGCGACGCCACTGAAATAATATTACAAATTTGAACAAAACACTTTTGAACATGACCCTAAAACATGATCTCGGCCTGTCCTCCGTCCTGATTAGCCCAGGGCTAACTGAAACACGGTCCTGCACGGTGCTGTTCCCACAGTCTTCTGCCTGAATGACTTAGTTATGCTGAAAAATATCAGAGCAAGACACATCAAGGACAAATAGTACAATCATACAGTGAAAATGATGCCTCCGTTGTATATGGCATCACCATATCTACAGTAATAATCAGCCCCTCTGTGTCCTACAAATATAAAACCTTAGTTCAGGACTGACGTCGGATCTCCTGTGGCGGAGAGATGCGAGCCGGATCGGCCAGCAAGGAAAACTCAGAGCTGACCCAGCTGGAGCCGAGAACTGGCCTTAAGGAAAGGAAGGAGTGGACAGAGCTGTGGGACGGATTCACTAATACAAAGACAGAGGAGAGCTACAGCAGAGAAACCAGCTCCTGTTAAGAGTCGTGGGGTTTCTTCCCTGCACACGAAGTCTGTTTAATCCTCACTTGCTCTCTGGTACTTCGACAGCAGCGGGCTCTTAGGACTCGGACTCGATTCTGTGAGCTGACAAGACAAAAAACATATCCAAGCCGTTTAAATGTGTTTGCAAGCACGAGTTGTGTAATTAGCCCGCAGCTCCGTGAATCAGAGGTAAAAGTGGCTGCATACTAACATTGCTTGGGTATTCGTAGCGGCTCAGTGTCTGCAGAGATGACTTGATGCATGACCCCTCTGAACTGGTATAGTAGTTTTAGGCTCTTTTCCTCTCCAACACAAGGGTCGTAAAAGCCCGGCAGCCCTGCCTGCACACACAGATATGAGCTGCTCGTGTGCAGATTCAGAGAAGCTTTCGGTACACTTGCCATTTGGTGAAACACACCTTAGACGCTTCAGTGAGGATGAGTTTGGAGTCTTTGACCAGGCACTGCAGCGGCACAGTGACGTCAATAACCTTGGCTTTGTCCTGCTTCTGGCTGGTGTCAGACACAAACTTCCCGTACCAGGCGTTCAGGACGATAAGACCTATGCAGAGATTTAGCAGAGGTTTAGCACCTGAACCTTCTCTAGTAGGTAGAAAATACTACATTTGTAAGCTAAATTACAAAAAAAGAGACTAAAACACACTTAGTTATTTGTCCAAGACAATTATCCAGTAATGCACATATCTATAAGACATAGGACGTATGTTTTCAGTAGCTACTCTTGCTTCTTTGATGCCAATGAATGTAGCTTTACATTGAACATCACTGAATACCAGATAGATCCACAGCAAGCCTACTGATTTATCCGGATTCTGTACAGAGAGTTTCTAGATTCAGGCAACGTCATAGATCCATCGAGGTAAACCGGCCAATTAGCACACAGCTCATTTAACATTCATGGCTGAGTGGGCAGAGCAAACCAGTCTTTTCATCGTAGGGCTTTATTTTGGGGTTGTGTACGACCATCATTTCGATGCTTTACGGAGCGTTTCAGAACCGTTTCCAATCGTGGATAAAATGTTGTTCTAAGACTCCTTTGAAAAATTTAGAAGTGTGAGAAAGTCTCACAAACATCTTGACACATTTCTGAAACTTACTCCCAAATGCTGCATGCTGCTGTCACCAGTGAGATCCTGACCTAAACCATCTGAACATGCGCTGACTGTTCTGTTTTAGGGAGCTTTGGCTTTTACTGTTCCGCTCTCGTCTGACCGACCAGCACTACCTTTTAATAACGTAGAGGTTTCCCTAAGTCCACACCGTGCTCTTGTGTTGTATCATCTCCGTTTGTACAATATCTGTTCAGGTGTGGGGATCAGAAAGATTCCCAAGCTTTTCCAGCCTGCTACATAAAGGTCTTTTTTGTTTGATATAGAATGATCAATTTCTCGTTTCGTAAAGCTAGCAGATGTCAATTGCACTTTCAAATTAGCAAGTAATCAATAAAAATCGATGACATCATTGTTACTGAACAATACTTGATCAAACATGCTTGTGTATTTTTAAGACCTTTTTAATCTACTTTTAGTACTCGTTAATGTCCGAATGTGTTTTAGGAGCAGATTTATGCAGAAATACTACAAAATGCTGAGTTTGCTAAACTTTAGGCGCCACAGCTGAGGGTAGAAGATAATTATGATGCTGTATTTAACATGACCAGCAACTAAGAACTATTGCAGGTTTGGTGTGTTTTATTGAAAAGTAAAGTACGCGTTTCCTCCTCCAGCCACGAGGACAAGCTGTGACATCTGTCATGAAGAAGAGATGGTGGCCTCTCAGCTCTTTTAAGTGCTCTGAAAACATCCAGAGATGAGCACATTAAATAAACGTAATCGTGTAATAAACATAAAGAAACCGTAATTGGGATGCTGAAATGTTCGTTTTAAACGAAGTGTGTGAGTATTCTTGCGTGTAACCCACAGAGGTGGTCTCTAAAAGCACCAGGACTTGCTTCACAGCACCAGATGATGGAAGTCAGACATCCGGGATTCTTGAGCCACAGAATATTACGCAGTGTTGACAGCAACAAAGATAAATGCATCTGAATTACAATTTTGGATTTTCACCAAGTCTGGACTGACTCCAAACTGAGAAAAGCTTTTATTTCTCACCCTGATTGTGTGTGTGTGTGTGTGTGTGTGCGTGTGTGTGTGTGTGGTGTGTGTGTATGTCCTCACCCATCTTGGATTCTTCTGCTTCTATGATTCTCCTCACAGACTCCTGCATCAGCAGAACCTGTGGAGGCACCGAGAGAAAGGAGCAGGGGGGGTGCAGAGGAGAGTAAAACTTCGGATGGATGAAATCCGGTCAGGAGTTCATAATGAGGAGGGCTGAACTCATGAACAGTCATCTGTTGTGTCCCACACACACACAATGAAGCAAAGGAAAAGCCCCGCCGGTACTTACAGCGGACTCTGCCTCCTGCTTCTTCTGGGCGATGTCGGTGGCGGAGCTTTTCCTCTGCAGCTCCAGCTCTCTGAGAGGCACAAAGCAGACATCAACAACAAACCACTGGGACTGACTGTGGAGGCTTTTGCTGATGGCAGCACAAGCACGAAAGAAACCTCCCGACACACACTCATAAACTGGGATGCAAAATGTTTACGCATAATGGGAGTTTAGGCAAACTTTTGTGGCCCACTATTGAGCGAGTACGGGGAAATGTCATAAAACAACGATTAGAGGTCTTAGTGATGATGAGTTATTGATGAAGAAAGGCAGTCTTTAATAATGTAAGCTTAAAAGGATTTAGCTGAGATCTCCCGGACTAAAGTAATGCTAGTTGATGCAGGAGAGGTTATTTACTCACTGCTCCTTCTGAGCTTTGGTGTACGGGATTATGATCAGTCTGTGGACGGCCATGTACACCAGGAGAGGTCCTACAGTGGCGTAGAAGACCGCACTGGGCAGCAGCTGATCAGTCAGGTGGACTGGAAACAGGTACGTCTGACTGGCACGTGCCAGCCTGTCCAAACAAAACAGCAGGGTGAGCTAAAACACTCTCTCTCCTGACAATCGTTCTGAGAGACAAGGACACACAGAGGAATGAGATCCTATCTTTGGGCAGCCGTACTTGATCTTGAGCGTGACTCCCTGTGGGACACCAATGCTGACGGCGGCCGACAGAACACTGTGTCGGCTGATCTTCCTCTCCGCTCCGTACTCCACTACAGTACCGAACCAGCCGGTCCTGTCAACAGAAGAACACCGAGGTGAACCAAAGCTGTGCTTTAAAAAAATTCTATATTAACCGTTTATTTTGAATCAATCTAGTGAGAAAATAACACAAATGACTAAATCAGATGATCCATCCATCCAATTTCTGAAGCCGCTTGTTCATGTAGGGTCGTGGGGGTGGGGGGTTTGGTGCCTATCTCCAGCGGTCAACGGGCAATTGGGCGGGGTACACCCTGGACAGAGAGCCAGTCCATCGCAGGGCAACATAGAGACACACAGGACAAACAATCATGCACACACTCACACCTAAGGACAATTTGGACAGACCAATCAACCTAACAGTCATGTTTTTGGACTGTGGGAGAACGCCGGAGTACCCGGAGAGAACCCACGCATGCACAGGGAGAACATGCAAACTCCATGCAGAAAGATCCCAGGCCGGGAAGCGAACCCAGGACCTTCTTGCTGCAAGGCAACAGCTCTAACCACTGCGCCACTGCGCAGCCTAAAAATCAGATGAAATCTTTGGAAATGAGAGTAATTATGGATTTTGCGGGATTATAGTGAGGTGTGTGATTCACCAGCTAAACCAAACTGGTGCTGTTGGTCATCATTTTCAGAAACAGCTGTAGGAGGCTTAAAACAGCCTGAGGACCAAACTGCTACCAGGGCGAGGCCTTTTCAGGACAGTTTATGCTCAGACACAATGTTAGGACTCAGCCCGGCATCAGGACAACAGCTACATCAACACAGTCTCTACCAGGCAGACTAAAAACCTGAAGGTCAAAAGCAATGATTCATGATGTCCTGACAGACCCTAACCACCACAATGCTCAGTTTGTTTGTTTTTTCTTCTTCTCCTTAAATTTAATTATCATACATGTCAAAGAAAACAAAGTAAGGAGTGCATATTTTACCCAACAGCTTAGATTTTTTTTCTCTTGTTAAAAACTAAATGAGCAAAAAATAAATAAATAATAAAAAAGAACTTTGCATCTGTAGGATGTAAATTAAAATGTACTTTCAAATAAAAACGTGTGTATAAAAACACAGACGCGCAGATCAAAGAAACAAGCTAATCTTAAAACTCATCAGGTTTCCTTCCCTCTAGATGGTGCGCAGGCTTATTAATAGAAGTAAAACAGGTAAATTACCGAGCACAGGGTATCTGCAGGTTTAAGGGAGCCAAATTTAAGACTTTTTAAGACATTTTTTAAGGCCAATTTGACCAAATTTAAGCTACTTTTTAAAATTAAATTTAAACTATAATTTCCAGCTATTGCGAATGTGGGATTAGCCATCCAGTTACCATAAAAGTTGCACGTCCCCATGGCGCAGTCTCCCACTAGCTTAACCAGCTAATGTGCTCATCTAAAAAAGCCCCCTTTCACAACCAACTGAATTGAGTACGGTTCCGCTTATGCCAATATCATACACAAAAAATGCTGAACACTAACTAGAAATTCATGAAAATTGAAATAAAATAATCTTGTTTATTGGGTCTTTGGTAATTTAAGACCTTTGGAAACTGTATTTAAGGATTATTTGTCATTTTTAAGGATTTTTAAGGCCTTAAATTTGGAAAAGCAAATTCAAGACTTTTTAAGACTTTTTAAGGACCCGCGGATAGCCTGCGAGCAGTTTGCAAACAGTTTGGTGCTAAACTTAACCCACATACTTGACCGAGCCTTTCACTTTGGTCTGGTCTTCATCCTGGAACTTGTACTGGTAACTCATCATCAGGTAGGAGTGAGGCACACCCAGCTAGCAGAGAGATGGTACACAACAGATCACAAAGAGATGAAAGGAATAAGAATCACAACTTCATGAACTCGTATTTAATCACCTGCAGAGCTAGGGTGAAGTGGCTGCTCTTTGTGTCTCGGACCAGGCTGGTAGTCATGGCGCTATTGGGCCCCCAGCGCCACTGAAGGTAGCCCATAGTGTTCTGGTCCAGGTGGCGTGCTGTCATCAGAGAGCAGCTTGGCCGCAAGCCTCGAGGAGAGAACTGCAAACCGCACTGGGCTGTGAGGAAACTGGACAGAAAAACGACAGACAGGAAATGTGAAAGGGTGGATAAGGATGTTCATTCGACCTGTTTTAGGCCTTACCAGCGCGGAGTAATGTTACGGAACACCTTTAACCCAACAAGAGGTCCTAGTATGTCTCCTGCACCAAACTCTACCTGCAGAAACACAAATCATGCAATTGAAGACTCAAGCTCACGTTGTTTTAAAAGAACTGAGCATCTCTGGGTATTTGTGTACCTCCCCCCAGCCTTTCGCCGACGTAACTCTGCGTACGGTCATGTTAATGTTGCCCCCTCCACTCCCATTGTGTGTAGAAAGGGAGCCAGACAGAACGGCTGTGTCAGTATTTGTCAGAGGAGCCTGAAGAAAGACAGAGTTGCATGGCGAAACCAAAACAGGACTCTTGTTCAGGCTGAACGTGGAACATAAATACTAACCTCTATGGACTGGGATATGTGCATCTTGTTGATTTCTACATGAGGAAAGCCTCCTCCTGGCATCTCCTCAAAGTCCTCGTCGTAACGGTCGAACAGGTCTGTTGCATCCACACCAACACTTATGGTGCCCTGGATGGTGTGACAGCAGAAGTGCATGAATGTGACCACCCGTAAGAGAGAAGCAGTGAAGCAGAGTGAGAAAGGAAATGAGAGACTGGGTGAACCTTGGGATTTGTTCTTTGCTGCAGTCGTCGCTCTTCTCTTTCCCTCTGTAGTCGTTCATATTCCTCTCGAATTTCTGCCGGCGCCCTCTTCCTCTCCACCACCTATCATCATCATCATCATCATTAAACCTGGGTCATTTAGCATGTGCAGTGAGGCAGCAAAGCCACTCAAATGTTTGAAGACAAACCTCCCAGCCCTCCACCTCCAGCCCTTTCTTCCCAAAGATGTCATAGATGGCTCTGGAGTGAGCGTCGCTCAGCACTGAAGGAAAGAAAAGAAAACTATAATTTTGTGTTTTTGTGCACTAGTGTTAAAGAAGTGCTTAATGTAAAGGTGCGTTAAACCATATATATCACACAGTAAATATGCTGCTGTTTGACTGGCGTGTTGCCCACTAACCTTCATAGGCCTGGTGCACCTGGTTAAAAAGCTGCTCCGCTTGTCTCTTCAGCTCTGGATCTCGATGTTTGTCTGGATGATAGAGCATACAAAGCCTACGATATGATGATTTCAGCTCCTCTAATGTTGCCTGTGACAGCAGAGAAGACACGAGTCACATCAAGAAATTTAAACATCTGGGATGTAAAGTCTTGCTTTTAAAATGTGGGGAATAATCTAATTTTATTCCAAAAAAATAAAATAAAAAGCACAATATCAATCACAAATCTGCCAAATTACGTTATTCTCTCTTGATGCCACAAAGCATCACATTTGAAAATACTGCAAATAAACTGCTCAGGTTATTTAGGATCAGGAAGGAAGGTTTTAGGTCATGATCGGCTGAAATCACAACCCATGTCTGTCAGGCATCCTAGTTTTACATATAAAAATAATATCAAGAAAATGCTAATTATGAAAGTCCTATTACTTCTAAATACTCCCCCTCTCGCCTAACGACACATTCGTGTAATTAATGGAGATCCAGGTGAACATGACATGGCTCTGAATGAATCTGTAGCATCAACTGTGCTCTGCCTCCTTCCCCGAGTCCGGGCTAACTGAGTCTGTATGCTAGCCGGGGGTGAAGCAGCGATGGAGGCTGCTTCTTCAAAGACTTTCACCGTGAAGAACGCGAGTCTCACCTCTTTCCTGACGTTGAGAAGAGAATAGTAGTCCTGAGTGTTAAAGTCAAATTCGTCTTCTACAGACGCCGCCATGTTTGAGTTACACCAGTCTGGCTCCGCCCACCTTCTCAGTATCCTCGAAGCTCATTGGTCAACATCACTGTGAGTTTGTTGGTGGTTTTGTCGCCATCTGCTGGTTTAAATTGAAATAGCGCCAAAAAGTCAAACCAGAACAAGAAGAAAGACAAGCCAAGGAAACGTGAAGCTATAAACTTCATATTTATATCTATTGTTAACTGGAACTATGTATGTATGTCTCTAGAGGGAGAGAGAGAGAGAGAGAGAGAGAGAGAGAGAGAGAGAGAGAGAGAGAGAGAGAGAGAGAGAGAGAGAGAGAGAGCAAATATTCCAAACACATTTAAAAATACACGATATTCATTTTGTTTTTGATTCTATGCACTTTACTTCTGTTTACTTCTCGTTGCAACTTTTGGACTTGAAACTCTGTGCAGGACTTGAGGTGTTCAGGGTTCTTTTGAATGTATTTATATAAAATAGTGCAGGATGTTTTGCTTTTTGATATCTTTTAACCTGCTTCATGTTTTCAGACATGCTCTATTAACCCTCCCATTGTCCTAATGGGTGTGACCCCGTGAGGAATGTTGACCATTGAGCAGGACTGATGGTTTATCCCTTAGGTCCATGTGGCAGGGGTGAGGAGTGAGCACCGCCTCACCCCTGCCACGTGGACCTCAAGGGATAAACCATCAGTCCTGCTCAATGGTCAACTTTCCTCACGGGGTCACCCATAAAGACAGTGGGAGGGTTAAAGGGATTTATTAATTCTACAAATCTGGCAGCAATAGGGCCTTGGTTTAATGACGCTGGCAGCATTCCAATAAACAAATAATTACGATTAATTCATGATTTAACAAAAGATAATTTCTTTTCTGCACACGACCAAGATAGCCTTTTCCCCATCATAAGTTAAATGTTCATTTGAAAACTGCCTTGTCAGGTTGTCTTTGTCTGATGCTGATTTTTCTTTTCTAAAAGTAACACCAGAAAAAATCTGTCAAGGGGGAACATTCCCCCAGCTCAGTTAGAAAATATAATTTAATAAAAAATAATGTCAAATTGAATAAATATTGATTAAAGTACTAGACATGTGCAATCAACAACAAATTCCAACAAGTAACTGATGTTTTGTGAAGTAAATAGCTTTGACACGAGCTTAAATAAACAAATAAAACAAAAATAAATAAAGAAAATAATAGCAATAAATGCAAATATGCTATAAATAAAATGTAGAATCTGAGTTTTAGTTATTTTTTATCATGCTTGAAACCTTTTGTGTCTTTGAGACACATTAGGCAAAACAAATCATTCCGAAGCTGAATTTTTCTTATGAATCATCTTATAACTTGTCCCTAAAACACCAGGCTTTGGTGGAAAGGCCATATTCCACCCTGCGGCAAAGTGTCAGTGTGGGCTGCAAACGGGGACATGATGGTCCTAGTTAAGCCCCACTATTAAGCAGGGATAACCGAGAATAAAACGTTTGAAAAATAAAAAAATCTTTTGAGGATGTGAGGGGCATGAATTCAACTTTGCGAGGTGGAACTGTAAACGTAATTCCACGGTTTTCTGCCTGAGTCCAAATCAAATCAGACTGGGGGCATGTTTTCTGCTCCTCATAAGTTTTCCTCTGACCCATCATAACTTTGGTTTAATAACTCAGAGGCAAGCAGCAAGAGGACAGTTTGTGTAGGCGCGTGTGTGGAGCTGTCCTTTCAGCACCGCGAGCTTCAGCACCACAGCAAACGACAGCGCGCGCTGCAGCCCACGCGCTTGAAAAAAAGTGTCTTTCGATCAGTTCTTTTCATTGAAATTCGGGAGAGGAAGGGGTGTCATAATTTATGACAAGACCTTACATTGAGTTTTCTCAACAGTCCGCGGGGTTTATATGCGAAAAAAGAGCGCGTGCAAGGGAGAGTTTCCGCGTTTGTGCTGTGTGTGTATGTATGGGCCAAAGTTGTGCGTGTGTTTGTGTAAGGGAGAGAAAATGTTGATGAACATGATGATCATGATGATGGTGATGATGATGATGCTGTGGGAGGCTGTCAAGGTGTCCTCCAATACAGACGTTGTGTAGTGACGTGCGAGTGAGCGAGAAAGCGAAGAAGATAGCGCGTGAACATGAAGGGGCGTGGCTAAAGGGAAGAAAAAGAGGGGATGTAGAAGTCCTGTTTGGGCAAGACGTTCTAACATATAACCAAAACACATCGTATCTCATAGCCCTAAGTAGCATTCTTACTAGAAGTAGTTTTCAAAAGTAGTTCTGAAAGTTGGGTTCAGGTTATATATATATATATATATATATATATATATATATATATATATATATATATATATATATATATATCAATGTCATACATTGAAATTGTGTTTTACAAAAGATATTTGTAACTGAAATATTAGTCCCATTGCAGATTATGTAATTTTTTTTATCCAGCCATGAAACTTTGACATTTTGAATTTCTCTAATGACATTTATTCATTAAAATATTCATAGATTACATTGATTTTCTGCCTTATATGCATTCATCAAATGCTGAAACACAGGATGACCCCTTAGATCACTTGTCTACTGCAGGGCCAATGCACACACACACACACACACACACACACACACACACACACACACACACACACACACACACACACACACACACACACACACACACACATACACACACACACACACACACACACACACACACACACACACACACACACACACAAATGCATGTTTTGGAACAGAATACAGCAAAGCTAACCAATTGCAATGCAATTCCCCTGTTGCGTCCTAAACGTGGGGTTCCTCTGAGTCATAAATATTAGAAATGATGTTGCCTGTACTTGTTATCTGGAGTTGAGACCCCAAAACATATGGATGAAAAAGGGATGACATTTGTTTGGAGAGACCAACCCTGAACTTTTTTAAAATTGCCCATTCAAAGTGTCTTTCTTATTTGAAGAGTCTCCCTGATTCATTTCAGGTGTGATTAAGTAGAAAATCATTCACAACCTGCATGATGGTGAGTCATCAAGCACCTGAGTTGAACTCCACAGGATGAATGTTGTTTGGGGCATCTGAGATGTTCATCAGTTTTATTCTGGGGAGCCCAAATGTTCATTTTGTCTATGGGGACCATTCATCTTTATATGTTATATTCACCTGCCATACTCTGCGCGCCGCTATCACGGACCCATCGCCGTCAGTCCTGTTCCTTTGGACCAATAAGATTCCTGAACGCGGCAGGCTTGCCCCCCACCTCCCCTCCTTCTTAGCCCCGCCCCCCTTCCTTGAGCAGTCCTCTCTGTGCACGCGCGTGGTCCTCCCCAACACCATCACCAGCATCCACCACCACCCCTCCCTCCAACACTAGGTCGAGTCGAGGAGGAGGAGGAGGAGGAAGAAGAGGAGGAGGAGGAGGAGGGATGAGGCGCGCGGTGGAGGGGAAATGGCTGCCGAAAACAAGCCGGAAGGTAAGAAGGAATAACGGGTTTTATTTCAGGCGGCGGAGTCCAGATATACTGGTTCTGGACGAAGCAACGGGGGGACTTTTAGTCAGAGAGGAGGGCAGAGATAACGGCGGGGCTTTCCCTCTCTTCGCTGGCCCCGTCCTGAAAACACGGAGGCTGGTGCTGAACCAGCGACTGTGAGCATCTCGGTTAACCGAAAGCAAACCAGCAACACCAGGAGAGTCGAAATATCCTTTTGTATAAATTTAATTAGCTGTTTTCCCCTTTGAGCGTCCGTCGCTTCAGCGTTTCCCCTGAGTAGCTGAGTGAAAGCGATGAGAAAGGATGAGCGAGGTTCACGCTGAAGGAATTCAGATGCTCTGTGTGCACGCGCTCGTGTGTCTGTGCGTGCGTGCGCGCGCGCGTGTGTCTTCTAAAGCGTAAAATAGACCACTGAATTGCAGATTTTTCTGTCCTGACAGGCGCACAACCTGCCCGACCAGCTGTGTGTTCATTTCGCCTCAGTAGCACCGGTGTTTCATGTATTTTTCCATATATTGTTTATTTTTTCCTGCGTGTTTATGTTTATGTGCTCACTGTGCTTTGGATGTGGTTGCTAAGGCGTTGAAGGTGAGAATCTGGCTGTATTTAGGTTGGCACGGGGGTGGCGTGCATGTGTGTCAGTTTTAGGTCATCTCATGGATGGATCTAGTTTATTTGCTCCTTTAACTAAAAACTCACACAAACACTGTTTATGTCAGCCAGCTGTTCGGGTCATTCATCAACTCAGTTTAGCAACAACCTTTCTTTTAACTTGTGTGTGTTGCGTTTGATCACACTTCTCATTTCAATGTTTATGCGTCTTTAAAGTTCTACTGGTGCCTTGAAGTGATATATTCTCTCAAGTAACATGATATTAAAAAAAAATCAAATATTGATCCGAAACTTGGTAAAGCAGCAAAATTACACAAATTTCTTCAGGGAATAGTTTGAACTCTTTCTCCACTGGGGAGCAATGCTGAGCAGGAGTTCTCCAAGGGGTACTTTCTGGTTAACAAAGGTGAAGCATATGCCTAAAAATCATATTTCAGCCATAGTTCATCACAAACTTACATGTGTGCGACGGAGCATGCAGCGTGTTGCCAGAGGCAAAGGGAGGACCGTGGGTTGAGAGTTCTGTTGTGTTAAAAGACTATAGAACTAAAGATGAGGCAGAAAGGCCCATGAGCAGTTCGGAAAGCATTCTATCACATAAAAACAACATTTAAAAAATGCCCCCTTTTGTGTGCATACACACACAAACACCCTCACACATTGGCGGTGTGAGAGATTTTTGGCCCCCTTTGCTGTCATACGTAGAATGGATGTAATAATTTACAAGCCTCAGTCATGCTGACTGAAAGCCAAATGAGTCTCAGCGACGAAGCCAGGAGACAGCCATCCAATCTTTCCATTCTTTGACAGATGTGTTGTGTGTGTGTGTGTGTGTGTGTGTGTGTGTGTGTGTGTGTGTGTGTGTGTGTGTGTGTGTGTGTGTGTGTGTGTGTGGGTGTGGGTGGGTGTGGGTGAGATGCCGAGCACCACAGAATACCAGTGGGCAACAGAATGACATCCACCACCATATAGCCTGGAAGACCATCTCCCTGTGCACTGGTTGGTCTACTTTGTATCATAGCAACAGTGGTCAGGGAGACAGAGAAATGATGAGAGAGAAGAGAAACTAAACCTGGGTACAAGTTAGTCACACACATGGAGGCAGCGTATTTGCTGTGGCCAATCGATCTGGAGACACAATGGATTCAAGTTAGTGGAACAGAAAATGGATCGGCCCACATGCATTGCGCTCGGAGTTTTGTTTCTGGGTGTTGGGGAGGAAGGATAAGGTGAGATGTAGTTCTCAACGAAACCGAAATCTGCAACAGTTCTTAAATCTGTCATTTCTCTTTTTTTGCAGGACTGAAGAAGATAAGAAATCCAGAGCGAATGGTCAGGATTGCTGTTGGTTATACCGGACACACCCCTCCCAAGAGTGATGACACTGACGCCAACAGTAAGAGACACTCTTCACACACTTAATGCGTCTGCGTGTGAGGGTGTATTAGTGCCACACACACACACACACACACACACACACACACACACACACACACACACACACACACACACACACACACACACACACACACACACACACACACACACACACACACACACACATTTGTCTGTAACACAGGGTGACTCTGGGAGCAAGTATAAAAGCCTTCTGGCAGAATGATGTGATGTGGGAACTGAGGTCTCCTTCTCATCTGTCCTATACCAGATTACACACACACACACACACACACACACACACACACACACACACACACACACACACACACACACACACACACACACACACACACACACACACACACACACTTATCCCTACAGAAGGCAGGGCTCACTTTGAGTATCAGTAGTTATTGTCATACTTAATCTGTACACTTGGCATTATGTATCTATAATCCTCAATGGGCCTTGTTAAACTAGACGTGAGATGGAGTGTGTAATGTGCATCTGTGTGTGTGTGTGTGTGTGTGTGACTGTGTGTAAGCAGCACGTGTGGTCGCCGTGTTGTGTTAGTGGGATTATAAGGGCAATAATGGCTTTGATTGGTTATTAATTCCAGAGGATGCGGGGCAGATGTGGACCTGTTAGGGGGACAAATTGGAGCCAAATAAAGAGATGTAAGGAGGTGCGAACAATCATGCTGTTCAATCAGCTGAAATGCACACACACACACACACACACACACACACACACACACACACACACACACACACGCACATCCATCACTCCAAATAGCATGTTTATTTCAAAAAGAACAGATGGTCTCACACTAGATCCTGTTAAAATAGACTAGAATAGAACAGAATAGAATAGAATAGAATAGAATAGACGGTTCTGTTTGGGGTGGCTGTTTGATTTAAGCCGGAGCTTCTAGAGCCTATCCCTGTCTCCTATCTGTTCTCACGTCCCAGCCGGAGGATTACTGGAGGAAAAGTTTATCAGCAGAATGATAAAATTAGCATGCACGCTCATCTTTCCATCCCTCCTCCTCCCACTCTACCCCCTCCCCTGCTTTCCCTCTTTCTCTCACCCCCTCCCCAGCCCTCTACCCCCCAATCTTCCCCCTGCCCTGGCTCTCCCTTCCCTTCCCCTGTATCCCTCTATCAAGCTGCTGTGCAATGAGCCTTTCTTTCTGTCACATTAATTTCACCCAGAAAAAAAACAAAAAGGAGAAGGGGGATGGAAAATGTGAAAATTTCCCCTGACGCCTCCTAATATCAGTGGGGGGAGCGCTAAGAGTTGCATTTGGAGCATTTTTTACAGAGTAGAGTTTTATAATTAACTGACAGCCATCTCACAAGGGCATTGGCTTGTTTCTGTGTTAAATATGGAGATGACAGTTTTATAGCTAAAATATTCATCAGATGGAGGCGCCTCTTCTGTGTGATTACAGTCTAAGTTGTGGTTTTTGATGGGCTACCAAAGCAATGTTTCACTTTGGTCGAACAATTTCACTTTTCAGCACATATTAAGATTCAGGCGTTGTCACACTTTTAAACTATTTCAAGTCTGTAAAATTATCTGCACTGAAATGTTTTTTTTTTGTGTGAAGGTCTCGCCTGATTCAGGTAGAAAATTTATTATCTCACACTCTTTATTCAGATCTGTTTTACTTTTGCCGCAGACTGACCAGAGACAAGGGAAATTTTCTTTTTTTTAATTAAAAAAAGGCAGAATAAAAAATAAATAAATAAACATGGGAACCATTCTCTCTCATTTAAAATCCAAGACAACTTTTTCTGAGGTTTAACATTCTATTAGCATTCAAGAAATCTGCAGAGCTGGAGTGTAGACCTTTCCTGATCAGCAGGGAGAACAAATTTAAGGATGTTAGGGTGACGATCGGCTCCACGAAGGTGTGCTTTGAAAACCATTGAGCTGCCAAGGTCACTAGTAGAACAAAAAAGGCCATTCTGGGACCAAAAAAAAAAAAAAAGAAAGAAAAAAACAGTGACGCGTCATCTTTGATCTGCACGCGTGTGTGTGTGTTTGTGCGTGCCTGCGCATGTGCAACGGGCTTGTTTGATGTGGTGGTTCTGGTACAATTCAAAGGCAAGGCTGTGCCGAGAATCCTTCAGAACAGCAGGGTAAAGTGAGGAGAGGAGGGGAGGAAGGGGGTGGTTTACAGCCAGGAGGGGTGGGGTTTAGACGCTGATTGGCATTCATAGCAGAGAGACTGGAGTGCTGCTATAAAAGAAATTAGGCTTTAACTAAGCTGCACCATTCAGCTGTTTAACTAAGCTGCTGCACAGTTCAGCTGTTTGAAATTCTGTCTTCTCAGGCCTTCTATTAATAAATGCATAATTGATTAGGGGGAGCATACGTGCCTGAACACACTTCCTTACTCCTCACACAATCACACACACATGCATGCTCCATTCCTGTCCTGCAAAAAAAATAAATCTCCTTTTGCATATTCTGTTTTTCTTTCCTCCTTTTAAAACAGTTTTTGCTTCAGTTTCCTCTTTTTTTTTCTTTATTAGCTGCATCTCTCTGGCTCATTCTTTTGCTGCCTGATTTTCTCCCTCCTGCTGACCCTCCCACCATCACTGCTTTCTCTTGCGTTGCCCCCCCCCCCCCCCCCCAGGTAGACAATAACTGCTATTCTCCCAGGGAAGTCATAAATAGATGCCCTCTGCTTATCAAATAAATAAATAAAAAACCTTTGAGTCCTCGCTCACTTTGAGTTCTGTTGGGGAACGCACATTCACGAACAGGGACACATTCACACATTCATACTGGGATATGGAGGGGTCCAGCGTTACTGCTCCCATTCAACATTTGGGTGAGCCAGCTTGCACTGTGGGAAAGAGAGGCACAGTAAAAGTAGTTTCACTGGTAATTCAGCACCAACAAGCAGTTTTTTGCTGACAGGAGTGATTTTTCTGTTGCTTCCTCTAAAATATTGTTATCATTGTAGGAGGTATAGGCTTTGTTCACAAAGTGTGTTAGCAGCTGTTAGAAGAGTCTAACCTGGACTTGTGGAGTAAGGGCAAATTAGAGCAGATCATGGGGAGTTAAATGACGCCAAATATGTAAAAGATTTATTTTTTTACAATAAGCTGTGGTTTGGCTCCCTGTTACTCTAGACTGTGTTACACTGGCCCTCCGATGGTTGCCGGTATGTCCGGAGACACGATCTGAACTCCAAATTAAACATCACCTGCCCTCAGCCTGTGACTCTCCAACTCTCGTACAAAAATAGTTTCCTCACAGGAGCAGCTATTCTGGGATTCTCCACTCCATTACCAAACTGTCTGTGTAACACAGTGGAGAGAGCATTGCTTTTAACGAGGATAAGAAATGCCCATGTGATTGGCCGGCTGCATTTACCAACCCCAAATGCACGGATGATGCATGCTAATGGCTTCTTTCTTAATCCAGTACGGTTTTTTGGGTGGACTCAAGGTGCACAGCCACTAGCTGTCCAAAAGTAAAAGCTCTGCCGTTCCTTCAGTCCAATAAATACTCTTTTCTTGTTTGTTTTTGTGCTGTTTTCCCTGCCGTTTTCCCTAATTAGGAATCAACCTTACTGTCTGAACAGGAAGCAGCTGAACTTTCATTTGGTTCTCGTGGAGGTTTTATCTCAAATCCAGGAGCTTTCCTTAGCTCATCGGACTTTGGAGGAAAGCTGGTTTCAACAGCCAAAAAGCTGCCTCGGGCTCAAGAACATGGATTACTGTGACCTGGATGACTCAGAATCTACACAGACAATTAGAAATAACACGCTTTCTGGGCAATTCGAGCTCTCACTCTAACATCTCCATCTGCTTGTTTGCCAAAAACCGTCGTATTCCTGATAAATAAAAACTATCTCAACGGGGAACAAGGTGGACCCATATTAATTAAAGCACATGTCTGCAAAGATTTTTTAAACGCTAAATTAATTCACATGTTTAGATATTTTTAATATCCCACAATAAACGTGCGTATGGGGTTCTCCTGCAGCCAGCCCAACAGATGGTTTGTATTCACTTCTCACTGTTAGTCTGTCAGATTGGAAATATGTTTCTTTTCTTGCTCCTCGTTTATCTTACTTTATCTCACCCCTCCCCTCCCCTCTCCTCCCTCCTCCACTCCTCTCCAGATGAGCCGGGCCAGTTAAAGATCTACCTTCCCAAGAAGCTCCTGGAGTGTCTACCCAAATGTTCCTCTCTGCCCAAGGAGCGCCACCGCTGGAACACCAATGAGGTAAGGATGAGGCATGCTCGGGAGAGGGCTAAACGCTGGGGCTTTTGTTTTTGCTGGTGACTCATATCTAAACAATGTTGCATTTAGAAATAGAGAGGAGGTAAACATAGGTGGCTTTTTCAGTATGAGAGCTTAAAACTGTGACACTAAAAGAAATAAAAAGCAAACGTCACGACTGAAAGCCTCTTTATTCCATAATTTTGGAGTTTTAAGGAGACATATTATGATTATTTAATAGTTCTATGGTCAATACAAAACATATTTATGAAATTCTTTGCATCAAATCCCTCTCTCGTAAAACACTTTCAGCAGAATTATTCTCAACATTTTCGTTACCTTTCAGAATGAGCCGTTTTAGGGTTCTTTCACTTTAAGAAAACAAGATGAAGATGGCCACGCCCACCTAATCCCCTCTCAGGCTGCAATGATCTGAGAAGCTCCGATATCTGATAGGGGCTCGGAGTAGAGCCGCTGCTCCTCCATCAGCATCTCTCTCTTGCACGTGAGAGGTGGTTCTATTCTAAATTCCCCATTTGTGACATCACAAACTGGGACCTTGAGAAATGGCTTGTTTGAGACACATCATTTCTAAAACCAAACTGACTGAAAACAGATGGACTTTTTTCACATTTGGAGTGTTTATTCTGTCTATTTACTTATATTTCAATGGACAAAAGCCACTTGAGATGAACCATGTTGTTTTCGAATAGGTCCTCCTTAGATATAATCTATAATATTAATTAAAAATAAAAAAGATAATGGATCCTCTCAACACCTTGACTGTGCCTAGAAATCCTGTTATGAACTGAGGAGAGTGAAGTCTGGGCCTGTCTTCTTAGGTTGCTGCCCCCGCGACCCGACTCCAGAGAAGCGGCTGAAAATGAATGGATGAAACAAGATAACATAAACAGCATTTTGCATGTTAAACATAACAACAATTGGCAGAAGATAAACCACAGCTAGAGACCCACATGGCAGCACAAAAAGATGCAAAAGGTGATTTTTGTCCCCTTAACAATTTAGGATTAAGTTCTAGAGGTCAAAAGGTCATACTCAGGGACAGCGACTGGCAATAAAACATCAAGCTACAAAATAAATGTTTGAAAACTTCAGTTAAAAAACAAGCCGTGGCCAGTTTGATATTGATTTTTTGGGGGGTTCATGAAGATTGTAGACTGTAAACAAAAGGTGGACAAGGTCACATTGATAACGTATTTGGCTGAATATGGTCACGTCAGGCTCCAAAATGAACAAATGTATAGAGTTCTTTTTTGTTTTTCTTTCCAAAATGACTGCATATGGCTACGTACAAAAATGGTCGAGTCCAGGTCTTCACTTAAAAAGTGTATCAGTTAATAGAGCAGCATGAAACAGCTGCTTTTCAGTTACCTAATAAACGTAAACTGCTTCATCACCGAAGTCCATTCCATCAATGCAGAAACAGCTGATCAGACTGGGACAAATGTCTTTGTCAAGCTGCTGTCTGGTATTTCCAAACTGAAAACTGTGACAGGAATAGTTAAACAGACTGAGCCTTCTGTTTTTAATGCGTTGTTTATGCATGCATGTGTAAGGTAAATAAAAATGGTCATTTGTTTCAGCTTTGCTGTCATGTGGAGCAAAAAATGTTGCAATTCTCAATTTAGAGATTTGAAGGCAGCGTTGTTAGTGAACAGTTGCATTGTTAAAGAATTAAGCAGCAGATACAAAACAAAAAACCTTACACGGTATGAGCACAAGTTACTCCCCCCCCCCCCCCCCCACACACACACACACACACACTGCTCCTTACAGATGGGTCAAAAGCAGAGGACTGTTTCCTCAAGGGGATCAATAAAAGTATGAATTATTCCATTATTATTCAAAAAGTGTTCATGCTCTGACTCATGTTTACTATAAAACTGGGAATAATAAATACAAAATATCACCTACAAACCGCAGCGGCTGCACTTTTTATTCATGTTAAAGCAGGTTGTGCTGTCTTTAATAAAGCTGAGTTAACGTAAAACTAACTTAGAAATTGCAAAGACGATACTCGAAACCTTTTCATTGGTTGTTGCGCTCCGTGGTTGGGACCTTGTCCTGACAAAAGAATATTATTGCAAATAATTTGGGCAGCATGCTGGCGCAGTGATGTAAAACATAGAAAGTAGGGCAACTATAGGGATCAGGAGCAAAGTGTAGCCGGCCACCCCGTTTTTCAACGACAAAGAGTTTAATTATCAGGACTCTGATTCATCATCCTACAAATTACAATAAACAAACAACAAAACACAACATCCAAAACTCAACACAGCAGCACTTGAAATGTTCCACGTTAAAAACTATGTCAAAACCAGTATGTTGACTTTCCTGGGCATCTGTGTTGACTTTGAATGACGACAAATTCAGGCAGAAATGTTTCCATTGACAGGATGAGGACATCTGAGCCTGAAACGGGTTAGGAGTGAAGGAAATGTATCCGAAAACAGAACGGAGCAGAATGATAACTCGGCCTGTTCTCACACGAATAAAGACCGTTTAGAGAGGCATTAAAGGAGTTGTAGAATCAGTAATCCTTGGTAAGATAAGCAAGAAGCTTGGTTAGTAGATGGAATAAACCAATATTAATAGGTGATTGGCCAGTCTGGGCCTCAAGTGCTTTTTGTCATTATATTAAGACATATTTATCCATTACCTACAGAAAAAATCCAACACTTTTGCTGTTCCTTTAACTGACCATGACCAAAGTTAATTTACTCTAGCAATAACAGATCTGTTGTGTTGAACGTTTTTACTTCCAGAATCATAACTTTTAATTTAATAAGAATTTTTAACTAAAACATATTGAAGTAATTTGATGTTGATCAGAATTTTGTAATTTGTAAGTGCACATCAGACCTGTACAAGATTGGGACTTTGGCAATGACCAAACTCATTCGATAGCCCTCTATTTATTTGTAATCAACACATGCAGGTATCCTAATTCACCATATTTGCAGCATAAACAGAGTTGTAAAGTGGATAGGTCCCGTAGTCCAATGCAAAATGTGACCTAATTAGTTCGGAACACGCGCTCAGTCTTCGCCCAAGATGTCAAAGAGCTAAACACGTGGAGTGTTAAAGCCTTCTGGAGCTGCGTGTCACTCCAGACTTGAGCTGATAGTTTGGGAAAATGTTTGATGGGTAGAAATGGATGCAGGCCTTTATTGTCAATAGCTCCCTGTTTATGCATGGCACAGCTCTCCACTGGTGGTTTGTTCCATCTATTGTGATGCGGTCGGCCTCTGCTGAGACATTTTCTCCATGTGCAGGCGCTGCACTCCATTATGGATGTGTGTTTGTGTGTTTGTGTTATTGATTACCAGGTTCAGCATTATTACGTAATGCAAAGCTTATTTGGCCTGTGGTTTTTCTCTCAGGAAAGTCGTTACATTTTTCATGCAATCCATCTTGATGAAGGTCATACTGGGAGTTAAGCACGGAGCCTTCTGGACTATGTGTTCACATGAATAGAGGCTGTGTGTGTGTGTGTGTGTGTGTGTGTGTGTGTGTGTGTGTGTGTGTGTGTGTGTGTGTGTGTGCGTGTGCGCGCGTGTGTGTGTGTGTGTGTGTGTGTGTGTGTGTGTGTGTGTGTGTGTGTGTGTGAGTGGGTACATGACAGAGCAAAATGACCACAACTGTTAGGAGCCTCCACACGTCAGCTTAACCAAAAACCATTGAGTGTAAGGCCTTAGGAAGAGACCAAGAGTCTTCACTTCATGTTTCTTTCCACCACTCGTCTCTACTTCCTCACCATTTCTTCTCCCGGGATCTTTCTACCACACACACACACACATACACACACTCACACACACACACACACACACGCACACACACACACACACACACACACACACACACACACACACACACACACACACACACACACACACACACACACACACACACACACTGCTACATGGCTCGTTCTGTGATGAAGGTACACACTCAGTTCAGGGGGAGGTTGGGTGTCCCTCAGTGAATTCCATCAAAGCTCCTCTTCCAACCAGCCATAAAGTTTCCTGCATATCTAAACACTATCGCATTTCCTGCATCTGTTGGTCTTTTCTTAGCATGTGTGTGTGCAAGCGTGCGTGTGTGTGCACAGACACACGTCTGTGCTTACTCATGTAGCACAGGTGTGTCTATATTTTATAGATAGAAAAAAAAATCTGGTATTTTTTTTCTGTTTGTTGGATTTTTATTGACAATGTTTCTGCTAGTTTTGTTTTCCGTGTCTCATAATTTTTATTTTCTACTCTCACCATAAACTGCAGTGTTAGACATACGATATGGGATGGCCAGGCCAATCAGCTGCCAGCTGTCAAGTCAGCTGTCACATTTGAAGCATTCAATTTATTTAGGCATTAACACCTCATCTGTGTGTGTGTGCATGCATGTTTTTGCATGTATGCCTGCGTGCCTGTATGCGCGTGTGTGTGATTGTGTGTGTTTTAAATTGGAAGAAAAGACAGTCCTTGTCCAGACTGCAGATGATGCTCATCTGTGGTAATGTGTCGGCAACAAATGGTGTGTTGGGAATACCAAGTAATTACCCAGTCTGCAGAAACCTTTGAGTGTGTATGTGTGTGTGAGAGAGTTGCATGTATGTTCCTTTGGGTTTCTATAGAATTATTGGAAATATAAATCTCATTTTGCACAAACGCTTTATAATTGCCGTGGACAATTTGGATTGTCCTCCGTTTGTGTGTGGATGTATGCAAAGAGAAAAGAAGAAAGGGGGTTTAGAGAATACCTGTGCTGCTGATGAAGTCAAACTAAGCATTTACACATTTTTGTTTGATATGTTGCCTTTAAAAAAGTGTGTAACCATAACAAATGTATGTTCATGTTAGTGTGTACGGGTACATGTGATTCTCCGATCTCTGTTTCGTCACGCCTGGCTCCCCATGACACCATGATCTCTCATGAGCACTGAGCTGCGACCTCATGGTTCTTTTTTGCTTTTGCTCCAACTATTCCTCCTCCTCTGTCCTTGTGTCTTTTCCTCCATCCTCCTTCCTCCTTCTCCATCTCTCCTACTCCTCTTACTCTCTCACTCTCGCCGTCTTTTGTGTATCTACTGATGTGTGAAATTATTCTGGGATGGAGGGATGGATTCCTCCCTGAAGGGCTGAGCGGAGGCGTGAGCCTTTTGTTCAATAATAGATTGGGGGTGTATGTGTATCTGTCCATGGTAATAGACATTGGACAAGTTTTAGATAACAAATCACACTCAGGTGGATAGACTGATGGGAGAGCCTGTGCTTTCCATCCATCTAGAATTGTTTATCGCTCGGTTTTACCAAATTTTTCTGCTAGCTGCCGCCGTTGAGTCAATCAAACTTTTGCAAATCAACACAAACTTTAGTCTTTAGTCTTGTGTTAAATTATTATCTCGCTGCGACATCCTGTCTTCACAAAGCCAGACGCGGATAAAGGAGATTTTCTTTCTGAAAATGCAAATTAAGAAACATGAGAAACGGCTCCTGTGTGAACGTTCATACCATCATGCAGCCTAATGTGCATTTTAAAGGCTCCAGCTTCAGAGCCGCTCTCACTATGATGCAAATGATGCAACTCTCAAACCGGCTGGTGCAGACTTCAGTGCATCGTGTCGGCGTCTGTTGTCTGCATGTGACTCGGCTCCACATGTTGCTCAGCTGGAGGAAAACAAATGTGAGAAATATGGATAAGCTATGAAGCAATGCTGTTTCTTTACGATGCTGGTTTTTCCTCACACACACACACACACACACACACACACACACACACACACACACACACACACACACACACACACACACACACACACACACACACACACACGCACGCACACACACACACACACACACACACACACACACACACAGCGATACAGTGGCTGCTGTACAATGCGACGGCAGGCTTAGTTGACAGTTCACACACGCCCATGTCTGCTTGTGCTGCTGGATGACACCAACATGACTGAATGAGGATCAAGATTCTTATATGTTTTTGCACTCTTGCCTCTGTCATGTGTGTACTTATCAAAGATTGGTGTTTCCATGGTAACAGAGTATGTGTTTTTCTGTACGTGTGTGTGTGTGTGTGTGTCTGTGTGCATTTGCACTAATAGTATGATCGATGATGCATACGTGACACAAACGCCACTGACGATTTTGCGGTTAACTGGAGGCGATAAGGGAGACCTGACAATTGGTCCGTCTGCTTGAGATGCCAATCGTGTATGACAGCGAAGACAAACAACTGATGAAGGACAAATGCTCCGCATCACAAGCAAAAAGAAAGGAAGTCAGCAACCCACTCACAGGCACCTGCTTGTGCTGTGACATTTAAATTCTTAATTTTAATCTATTTTTGCCATCAATTTAGTCATTTGTTGCAGTTGAAAATGTAGATTAAGTTAAAAATGAATAGACACCAGCAGTAGAGTAATACATCTCAAACGTTTAATTTACAAAGAAATGTGCCTACGCTTGAAGAAAGATGTTAAATTTCACTAAAGTGAGTAAAAATTTTAAACACGATGCGGAAACCCAGAGAGCGGCTAGCAGACAACCCGTCCCTGTGTCGGGCTTCTACTGTGGTGAAAGGTGCCCTTGATTTATGACTCAGATGTGTGAGTTTCTAACGTCCAGCTCACACGCGGGCCCACACTCTGCATCGTGTTGTCACAACAGGAGAAAAGTAACTTGGAAACTCACCCAAAGTTTCTTTTGGAAATGCCTTACATTAGTCGGTTAACTTATAGTGTGAGGTTGTGTTAGCAGTGTGTGTGTGTGTGTGTGTGTGTCCCAGAGCCTCCTCATGGCTCTAACCTCTTCAGCTGACATTGAGCTCTGTGCTGTTGCCGTTTACCAGAGTAAAACATAGTTTAATGGGGGGCAAAGAAGCTAGCACGCGCGCACACACACACACACACATGCACATGCATGCACACACACACACATGCACATGCATGCACAAGTCTACATGCAGCACCAGAGGGTTGTTTCACAGCTCTGTGTGTTTGATTCCTATTCTTTTATTTTTAATCTCTTCTCTGTATTTTGGGTTGAGAAATATTTCATGTTTGGAGAACGCCAAGTTAAAATCACTAATTAGTCCTTCAGGCTCTTTCTCTCTCTCCCTCCATCCTTTTCCCCTCCTTTTTGTCTTTCTCTCCATCTCTCTTTGAGCCAAGTGTAGCCCAATTAACACCAAGTGTGATTTTGTATCTGTTGTACTTATTCTGCTCAAGCAGCCACGCGGTCCCGCTGACCAAACTGGCAACACCAACCAAATGTCACCAATGCAAAGAATTAATTAGACAAACTCTCTTCCTGCTTTTACAACTTTGTGTTCCAGTATAACTACCCGACAAGTTTCTCCTTTAGTAGCATTATCTTTGTTTGCATGCAGGACTATGAGGGTTAAGTTGGCTGCCTGTGTGGATTTGGAGATTCCCGTGTTTCATGCAGAAATTTCAGCAGGAATAAGATCACAACCAGGTGGGATTAACTCGCTTTTCTGGAGTCTAGTCAGTGAAAGCCAAGTGTCTGAGGTAGGACTTAGCATTGCTGCTACTCTTCTTCTCCTCCTCCTACCCAAATGGGAAGCGCCACATCTTCCTCCTGCTCTGTTTCTCCATGTTGCACAGACCCACTATTTATCTTGCCCACTATAATTTGACACAAAATATTGTTAACTGGAGTCACAGAAATATATTAAACAGTGGAAATGTGTCGTTGTGAGTGTGTGTGGGTGTTGCGGATGTGGCCAAGCTTCCTTCTTTTGTATGCTGGTGTGTATGTGTGTGCGTGCATACATGCGTGTGTGTGTGTGTCTTTTAATTTGGTGTTGTATTCAGTGCCCAACCAAAAAAGAGGAGAATGACCATCAGAGTTCGATGTAATAAGAAGTGCGACTGATTCTGCAGAGACAATACTGTTTGCTTCCCTAGACGTCCCCCTCTCAGAACCTCTAATATCTGACTCTTGTGTGAATTAGATTTAATTCATCTGAGACACACAGAGCATTAAAATGTGTGTGTGTTTGTGTGTGTGTGTGTGTGTGTGTGTGTGTGTGTGTGTGTGTGTGTGTGTGTGTGTGTGTGTGTGTGTGTGTCTGGAGTTCTGTCTTGATGGCTACATAACTTTATCCACCTCTGATAACTTTCTTCTGTTTCCTGAAGTCAAATGCACTTTTAGGCACCACAAGGCAATTTTCATACATTTACATACTCACCTAAATGTGAGTTGTAAACAAAACAAACATCACACAGCATATCAAGCACAACTTGTGCTGAAACCTTTTGTTTTTGATGAGGTTTTAAAGCCTTTATTTATTTATTTTTTAAATAAAAACTGAAGCGTTGTAAGAAATATGCCTAGTTCAGGGTTTCTGAGGTTGCAGCTTTTTTCCTGCATGTATTTGAAGGCAGCTTTATTGGTATAGCACATTTTTTTAGGTTTGATGGAAGGACTGCTGCAGTTTTCAATTTACATAGTGTTGTATAAATGAATTGTGTTTCTTCTTCTCAGTGCTGTTAATTAAGCCTGATGTCTACCAAATTTAAACGGTGACGTACTGAGAAACGCTTTTTCCACTTATTCTCATTTGCTCACTTTGTGTTCCAAATGCACAAATATTTAGAAACAGGTGACTCTAACATTATAGGACAAGTGAAGATAAAATATGTGCACACCTGAGCCTGTGTGAGGTTCACATGAAAGAGCAAGTTCTCTGGGAAATTGTTTCACATGCAGGACGAACAGATAAATAGTCTTCTACCCAAAGCTCGTGGCCATAGGTGAGGGTAGGAACACAGATCGACTGGTAAATCGCTCTCACCACGACAGATCGGTACAACACCCGCCTCATGGCAGGCGCAGCACCAATCTGTCTATGGTTCTCACTCTCCATCTTTCCCTCACTTGTGAACAAAATCCTGAGATACTTAACTTGAGGCAGGACCTCATCCCTGACCCAGAGAAGGCATTCTACCCTTTTCCGACTCAAGACCATGGTCTCAGATTTAGAGGAACTGATTCTCATCGTAGCTGCTTCTCACTCAGCTGCGAACCGCTCTAACGAAAGCTGGAGATCACGGTCTGATGAAGCCAACAGGACATCATCTGCAGAAAGCAGAGACCTGATCTTTAGGCCACCAAAACGAATCCCCTCAACACCTTGGTTGCGCCTAGAAATCCTGTCTAGGGCAGCATTGGTGGAGTCCAACTCTGACCCGGAAGGAGCTCGACTTACTGCTGGCAATGTGGACCGAGCTCTGACACTGGTCATACAGAGACCTCAGAGGGCCTGGTACTGCGACCGGTGAAGGCCGTGGAACCGTTTCCAGGAGTCACTGTGCTCTCTAACCCAAATACCTCCCTCCCCTGTCCAAACAGAGGTGACGAGCGCTGCTCATCGCGGCTGCATGAACTGATGTGAGGATAGTCCCCAACCCTACCTCCCCACCTAGTGGACACTTCTGTTGTGTAATGTCTGAAGTCTGTTGCATTTCTGTCTGAGGTGTTTTTTTGCATAGCAAAGCTGCCCTCCCTGTGGAGGGTAACTCTGAAGTGCCTTTCTTTTCCTCCACCTGAACCAATTCTCATGTAAACCCTCTGATCTCTATTAAGGTCGCCCGACTCGGGTTGCGAATGACCACAGTCACCAATTCTTGTCATGTGTCTTTGCCTATGTATGTATGTATGTCTGATCTCAGAATTGTGTGTACTGAAACTCTCATTTCCCTCTGGGATTAATAAAGTATCTTTGAATTTGAATTGAATTTGAATTGTACCCCATTCTCCCCAAGTACCCCCCACAGGGCACCCTGAGGGACGTGGTCAAATGCCTTCTCCAAATCCACAAAACACATGTAGATTGGTTGGGCGTACTCCCACGCACCCTCCAGGGTCCAGTGTTCCAAAGCCAGGACAAAACCACATTGTTCCTCCTAAGTCCGAGGTTCAACAATCCGACGGACTCTCCTCTCCGAAACCCCTGAATAGACTCATCTTCTTACCTCATCGTGAAATGAGTTTGTATTTGTCTTGATGTGGATTTAGCCTCAGATCCCCCCACCCCCACCCCCCCCAACAGCTTATATTTCAACAGACACAGATAATGATTTACATTTCCAGTGCAGACTGAACATGTGTTTAAAAGCCTTAACAAACATCATTTTCCCTTTGACTTGTATTTATTTCCCCTTGTTTGTTTGGTCCTCTCATAGATCTGTATTTAGTCAAGCAGTAAATTATGTGATTTGCAGCATTAACAAAACACACTGAGGAGAGATTCAAGTCCTCCAGATGCTAGGACTAAGTTTTACACTAACATTACCATTAGTGTGTTCATGCTGACATGTTTAAACTTGGTACAGTCATACGTTTACAAGTGAATCTGCTGCTTCCTGTGCATGGGGAGTTTTACTCTGTGTGTGTGTGTGTGTGTGTGTGTGTGTGTGTGTGTGTGTGTGTGTGTGTGTGTGTGTGTGTGTGTGTGTGTGTGTGTGTGTGTGTGTGTGTGTGCTTCCCTTTTGGTATGAATTATGAAATCTGAGTTAATCCTTTCAGGAGCCGACACCATCATGCGTCTGGTCTTCTTATTTTTCCTCAAACTGCATTTAGGACTGTGTCTGTACCTCCGTTTCTAACTTCTTCTTCCTCCTGCTCCCTCTCCAGCCTCGCTGATGCATGGATTGTCTGCTCTCATAGGGAGTGTGTTTGTAAACGTCACTGTAATCAAATTCACCGATTCCCGGGGATTAAACGAGATGGTACTTGTGTGTATGTGTCTGAAACTGTTCCGGCTCCCTGCACGTACAACATTAGCTGTGTACGTGGTGGTGTGCCGTAATGGAGCTGTGTCATTAGTCTATAAGACCAGCTCAGCTGTAATTTGTCATCCATCATCTAACACTCAAAGGAGGATACTATAGAAGGAATGCTGGTGCCGTATTTGCATACCAGTATGTAAAATGTAATTGTATGCGTTGATGATTAAAACCTAAATGCAGCATGTTTTAACTGTCTGACCATCATTTATACAAGGAATTTCCTTCATTCCAGCCAAAACCAGTTCTGTCTCTGTTAAAAGGCTTTAACATTTAACACTAAATGAATAATCAGCTGTAATATTTGCTCACAACTTGAGCAAACAGGATAAAAACAGCATAACAATAAGATCTCCCAGTCCAACAGGTATTAGCTAGTGTTAATTCTAGCTGCACAGTTACTTCTTGTTGGCAGTGTGCGTCTTCTGGCAGGAAGTCGATAAGAAGCTTGCCAGCTAAGTTTTAACATTGTCCAATCCTCAACTTCATCATCTTGACTTTTCTTTTTTTCTCTCTCTCTCCAAGGTACTGATTCTGCCTCCTCTATGATGTCATTGCATGTTGAACTCAAAAGTCACAGTCAATTACAGCTCACATGAGGTGGAAAGTTACCACGACAGCCCAGAAGGCAATGAATGATGTCTGTCTCCATTTCAATCTATAAAAGTGCAATAAATTAGCAGTTATTAAATAGCTTTGTGAGGTTAATGGATGGGAAACAACCAGTCTGAGGCACACTGAAGGTTTTCTGTAGGCAACCCGACGCATCTAGTCTAAAGAGTAGAAACGCCCCTCATCCTTTCCTTGTTTTTTATACATGCATGGTACAGTATATAAGGGGTAAAACATCAAAGATAGCAAGTGTTCTTTGGCGCCCACGGCATGAGTCACTGTACTTGAAGAAAAGGTGATGACACCAGGCTCTGCCTTCCATGGTGCATCATCGCTGCGCTTTGTGTAAAGAGGAGCCGCTCTGGATGATGATACCACACACTTACAAACAATTAGCGGCAAAAATATTCTCACCAGATACGGTCCCTAACCCCGGCAGCTCATGTATATAGTTAGCCACGGATGAGTGCAGCCTGTCCTTCGTGCAACAGCTGAAAGTCACAGAGAGATTTCACTTTAAAAAAAACATCATGTAATGAAAAAAATTTAGATAATACCCAAAATCTGCTGAATCCAAATGTTATTTATGCGTCTGTGCTCAGGTCAGTGAGAAGAGGAATAAACCTGTTCTGGGATTTAGGAAGAAAATACTATAATTTTAATGAATTGCAGTTGCAGTAAGAGCAAATCCTATTGGGAAGAGGTTAAATTAGATTCTCCATCTTTTTTATTTTGCTTGTGGCATTGTTTAATTGTCAGTAATCACTGGCAGGTAGCCAAGTAAAAACACCCCCGCCCCCTTTTTTTGGTAAGCCTTTAGCAAACACTGAACATTGCACATTCTCTTTGTGACTCCACGAAGCACAAGCTGGCCATCACCCGACTTAAGAATGTATTTGGCACTGTTTTATTAAACCGTGTGAGAGCTGGACCACATTTTGCAATACCCTGAAAGAGTGAGTGCAGGTCTAGCGCCCAGGGCTCCGTTCCAGGCAGAGACAAATCAAAACCGTACAACAGTGGAAGCCTGTCACGCAGCGCCGTTGATTTAATACCAACGTTTGCCCAAGACTGTTTTAACTCTGCTTCCCCACCTCTCGTTTTAAAGGCCGCGGGTTTGTTATTGGTGTAAATGCGAGATTGCAGACGATTTGTACATCTGTAATTTGGTTCTCCTCGTTGGCAGTTTGCGTTTCAGTCTGGAGAGGAAAGTTAAATATTCATGACTTCAACATGGGTGGCTCCAAGTGTTTTCTTTTCTTTTTTTTTATTCCTCAAAAAAGCAAAACAACAAACACATGACATGAAATCTTTATTTGGCAGAAGCAAACAGAATCCTGAATTGATCTGACTCCACATGAGCTGCAAGAGTTAACTAGATTTGTTTGTTTCGACTGAATTGGAGCTACAGTGATATTTACTGAGAAAACACGCATAAATATATAAATATGTATATAGAAAACAGGTGTGCAAGCACACACAAATAGTTTTCCACCCTTAGCCGGCTGAGGAAGAGACAAACCTAAAGATCGCCACGGAGACCCATCTTTCAAATTTATTCATTAAACTCCCAAATGCTCCCCTTAACGAATGTAATTAGAATATGGTAATGAGAGAGGGCTGAACCAGGGAGTGTTATAATACGCTTAGCAGCACAGAGGCAGAGACAGAGGAAGAAATGGAAGAGGGGAGTTAGTGCAAAGAGAAATAGAGAGACTGACTGACAGGGCACCAATTTATGTCTCGTTGTAAACAAGTATTTATGCCAATGAGAGGTGGCACACACTTTGCGTATCCCCCCAGTCTTCAGCATCCCTGACTCTCCGTCTCCTCTCAGCACATGAAGCCTCCTCAATCAGAGGAGAAACATCAACAGTCGTGGAGCAGAGACGATTCTCGGAGGGCGGGATGACTCACTGGGAGATGAGGCGGGGGGTTAACGTAACCGTTGGAGACTCCTTTACCGAGATACCTCCACCTCTCTCGCTCTCTGTCTTCCTCCACCTCCCAGTGGCAAACTCACATTCTTCATTACAAATTTCAAATATACATTTGCACATGAATGAGTGTGAGTGTGTGTGTGTGTGTGTGTGTGTGTGTGTGTGTAGGCTCTCTTGCTTAACTTTGCTGGAGTTTTTGAGGACTTTGACAACCTTCATCCATTATGCCCCAGCGCAGCAGGGGATCCTGGCCTTGTGTTTGACACTGCACACCTGTTGCCATCTTTGATGTGTTCCCCCTCCCCCACTAAGAAGGGTGGTGGGGGTGGGGGGGAGGTACAAATCCTCAAATGCAAATACAAGGCAGGAGGAAGACAGGTACGCGAGAGAGGGGAAGTCTTTCAGAAAAAGATGATTGATGTTCCCCTGGTGGATTGAGGCTGACTCTTCCTTGCTCTCAAGTCTCTGCTAAAAGAGTTTCTGCCACTTTTTACCACTTTGAGTGTGTATCTTTGTGTTGCCACCTTCACAGTTTGGACCTTTTAAAATGGAGGATGAGAGGGGAAAGAAAAGAGGTGAAAATAGTGGAGGGAAGGGGAGAAAGGAAAGAGGTCAACATAAAAAGAGGAGTGAAGGAGAGGGGAGAGGGAATATTTAATAAGAAGTCATGCAACTCTCTAAAAACCCAGGCACTGGGTGAATAGTGGACGAACCCAATACTGGGTTATTTTAACACCGGATATTGGGTTATCCAAACAACCCAACTCTTTGGGTTGATTGGATAACCCAACTATTGGGTTATTTTGAACAAAACCGTTTGGTTGATCCTACCCGAATGTTGGGAAATTATTTTCAACCTAGCATTTATGTTATTTACACCATCATTGCTGGGTTATATTGACCTAACTTATGAGTTATTATCTCTATCTGATTTTCCTCCTTAATGTGTTCACTAGAAATTGATTAAAAAAAGAAAATTCAAGTCATTAAGGTTAAAACATAATGGTTTGAAATCCATTCTGCATCTTTACATGTATGTGTCAAAATACCCAAATAAATAATGAAAATAACAATTACACAAAATAGTGATTTTAATGATAGTTCAAGTTTTGTAAAACATGAAGATTGGTAAAATAGAAATGAAGATCAGAACATGTACAGAACAAATCAGACTGTACAAACCGTTTTTAAACATGAAAAACAAACTAGCTGAAGGCAAGGAAATTCATGGAAGGGGAAACTATGTCCCGATTCCTATAAATTGCTGTCTGTAACAGCTCCCACACAGGGGCACACTCCTTGGGGTAGTTGATTTCAAACACATAAAATGCTTTGAAGCACACATCAACTGCCCCAAGGAGTGTGCGCTGTTCATTTGCCTTTCCTGAAAAGACAACAAATGCTTGAGACCAGGCACTCTCCTCCCCCAACATCAGGACAAAAGGGTAGGCTTTGTTAGCCCCAGCCTCCAATAGGAACCCCACCATATTTGTTCCATTCAATAATTTAAAAAAAAAGTGTGTGTGTGACTCCTGGAGGGGGGGGGGGGGGTTACATAAATAAAAATAAATATATCTGAAAGTATTTAGACTTAAAGGTGTAACAACAACAAGTTCAACAAAATATTTACTTGCTGATCTTATTTCGAGGAATGCCGTCTGGCTTCCTCCAACGTGTGCCGAACTGCTTTGCGGCCTACTTTGTGGACTGAGGAGGGCAGAAGTTTGGCCAGGGTCATCAGGGCCAGCATTCCTTTTCCATCTATACAATTAAAAACAGAACGTGAATGAATGGCAAAGATTAGATCTAGCAGTTCTTGGCCACTGCTATACTATCAGCCTGGGGCCTAATTTATAAATCTTTGTTTAGAATTCTTACTAGGCCTGGGACGATTACAAATGTTGCTGGACGACATATTGTCCAACAAATTATTGACAATAAACGATATTCTCGTCAACATCATTGATTCTATCAAAGTATATAATAATTGTATCCATTCAGTGCACGAAAGCAGCTGCGTGATGTAAAATGTGGTGTTCGATGACCAGAAGAAGCTCTGTTATTTGCGGTGCTCTGTAAGACAACAAGACCCAGTGAATAAAGTTGTGGTGGAGGAATTCCGTCGTGTTTTCCAGTGCTGGGAGTTTAGTAACGGCTATTTTAAGCGCGGTAAGTGCTTATTTTCTTTTGTTTCCATTCTGCTTCACCAGCAACTCTTCTAATTTTACTAATGCTGGTTGTTTTGGATGGCGTCTGCTGATGTAATTTCCTACTGAGTAACAACCAATGAGCATGAGTTAAACAAAAATTCTGCTCAGGAACTTCACCGGGCCATTCTGAGGACAGGTACTAAACAGTTCCTAAAAATGGCCTGGAAAATGGTCATTCAGATGGCCCGGTCAAGTGGAGTCACACGTCATGCTGGGAAGTTCCTGTAAATATACCCTGAAGGGTAGAAGGGCTTAGCCCATTAACTGTAGCTAGGAGCACTCGCAGCATCGCCACTTTGTTAAATAAAAAATTGGAGGAAAATATTACACACAGAGTCAGATGCTTGTGCAGGAGAATAGTCTTCCACGTTCAGCACAGAGTTAATGGCAGCATACAGAACTTGTGACATGTTGGCATTTGCATGTACAAGGTTGGAATAATAAGCTATGTTTGCAGATTTAACAAGCTCTTGATAAGATTTCCAACTTTTCCTTAGGGCCATTAGAAATACATGCAGCATGTCCTTTTTCCACTTCCTCTCACACTTCCTGAATTCTATCCTCCTTGCAGTCCAGGTGCATTCAGGTGACCACAAATTAGCAGCTTCAAATCTTTCTCCCAGTATGACAGAAGGAGCATTAAATGTGGCGATAACCACTATAAATTTGGCCATGTGGTAAGCTGCAGCTACGCTAGGGGAGAGGAGATTTTGTTGTGACGTAGTATATGCAACGTCTGATTTGCAGTAATTTTATTACCAACTTTTATAAGCTGATAAATCTCAAAGTATGTGACAGACAGTGTCAAAACACACATCATTGTTTATCATTTAAATTGAAGTACAACATATGTGATTCAGGGCGTAAGGCAAAGCGGACCAGAAAATAGCTCTCATAGTTCCATTCACTTCCATTCATTTTGCCTTTGGTCCAAGGACCTATATGCTGACTGGAAGGGGAAGATTGCAGTGTTGCAATTATGACTAACTGAGGTAACATTCTGCAGTTGTGCCTCTCCACTGATAAATATTGACTAATTGTACTGTGTGATCACACACCTGGAGTTGTTAATACACGGGTTGCTGGCCGCGATGGTGCTGTTGACACAGTCCCTTGTCTGCGTGGTGTTCCTCCTTGCCTCCAGTTCCTCAAACACTTCCTGATGTTCCGGAGACGCTCTTCCAGGAAGCCTGTAGCAGGACGTGCATTTCTGCCCCTGGCAAACCAGGTATCCTGCAGATAATTGAGTTACTATTTCTCAAGAAATTGAGGATCGAACACCTTTGATAACTGTCACCTCAATAATGGAAACACTGCAAAGTCACCTATTCGTTTAAGTTCTCATGCATGAACTAACATCATCGGTTATGCCAGCTTGCCAGTATTGCTTCTATCATCATAGTTATTTTAGCATTTCAATGTAATTTTCCCCTGACAAACAGCATCCTTAACTGGAGGGCTATTGATCGACAACCTTGCCTTTGAGGCAGCAGTAGCTCAGGAGGTAGAGCGGGTTGCCTCATGATTGGAGGGTCATGGGTTCGATTCCAGCTCCCCCAGAGGAACTCTGCTGTTGTGTCCTTGGGAAAGACACTTCACCCAATTTACCTGTGTTGGTGGTGGTCAGAGGGGCCAACAGTGCCAAATGGCAGCCTCTGTCAGACCACCCCATTGTCCATTTTTCTTTCCGGACTCAATGCTATTTAAACCGGTCGGACATTCAGTTTTCAAGCTGGAACCTGAAAAAGACACTTGAGGTAATTCTCTATATGGCATGCAGTTTTACCATTTATTCTATGCTAAGCAGTTTTAACGTTTATATTTGGGAAATCCGTTATATAACATTTACTCTATGGAAAATCGTTTTTCGCATCATATATCTATAAATATAAAAATCTATTGCTGTGACTAAAAATTAACAATCCAGACGTACATAATAGCAGATTTACTGCCTTATCAACAATTTTGGTATGTGATGCAACCATGACTAATCAAAGAGCATGCTATTCTTGCTATCAAAACCAGTAAACTGAAAAGTGCTAACCACAATTAGGCCTACCTAATAATAATAATTATAATAATACATGCATACTTATTATAGAGTTATTATACCACAATTATTTAGTTAAACAATCTTTAAAAAATAAGAAACTTACCTTGATCATTTTTCCTCTGAGTCCTGCCCCTTTGCCACTTGTGAAAAAATTCTCTCATAGAAAAATGAAACTTTTCCTAGTATAAATAACCCAGCAGTTGAGTTACAATTGCCCAGGGGTTAGGTTACTGTAATCTGGTCTAGTGATCCAGCATAGTAACCCAGTAGCTGGGTGGAAATAAACTACCCAACAAAAGTTAAAATAACCCAATGACAGTACCCAGCAGCTTCAACCCTCTGTGTTTGGGTTGAGAAAACAACCCAATGTTTTTTACATGTGCTACAGCTTTAACGTAAACCCATCACACACACCGAGGCTCTCTAAACCTTTGTATGTGTGTGTGTATGAGTGTGTATTCTTGTGCATCCTGTCAAGTTTTAATTCTCACATGAAGGGCATTTTAGTCTTGTGTGTGTGTGTGTGTGTGTGTGTGTGTGTGTGTGTGTGTGTGTGTGTGTGTGTGTGTGTGTGTGTGTGTGTGTGTGTGAATGCAGTGTGACAGAGATGAATGTGATGTCTTTTTCCTAACTAGGTGACAGTCGCTGGTCTGCACTGAAGGTCAGACTTTACCCTCAATGTACATGTGTGTGTGTGTGTGTGCGTGCGTGTGTGTGTGTGTGTGTGTGTGTGTGTGTGTGTGCGTGTGTGTGTGTGCGTGTGTGTGTGTGTGTGTGTGCGTGCGTGCGTGCGTGTGTGTGTGCGTGCGTGCGTGTGTGTGTGTGTGTGACTGAGCAGCTCTGTATTTGTCCATGCAGTGTGTCTCACAGAGAACAAGGGGAAAGACAGACAAAGCCCTAGACGAGCAATGTTTTTATTTATTTTCTTTCCTTCTTCATTCAAGCGACGTATTTCTGCAGCCCATTTGTATGTGCGTGAGTGTGTGTTTGCGAATGTGTGTGTGTGTGTGCGTGCGCGTGCGTGCATGCACAAGAGTCTTTAGCGGCCATGTATGTCGCTTAGTGTTTGTGATGAAGTGTTTATATGATAAACACAAGGCAAGCTTGAGAGGAATTCTGATCAGGGGCTTTGCAACAGTTGTTATGGAAACAGCATTAAGCAGTTGTATTAGCCAGTGGAGGTAATATAAGGGTTCTTGAAAGTAACACACAGTAGGGAGTGAAGCATTTTGGGAATATAAAACAAACCACACATAATTTCTGGTGGATAACAATAGACGTGATGCCAGTTTCATTGTGTGGTTTAAACAGAGCTAAATGATCCTGTCATCCAAGGGTGCCAGCGCACAAGAGTCCAAGCACCATTATTACTGTCCTGTTTATGTTTCTGTTGTGATTTTTTTTTGTTTTCACGCTTTGAAATAAAAACATTCAAATTATAGATCAGAGCATTCAGTTCAGTCAGTGTGCTGAGATACGTTTAAGGCATTAACATGTATGATTTAAATAAAAATCACAAAGAAAGTTTTAGAAATTTCCTCCTGACCATGTTGGTAAAGCAGGTGAACTAACCCCGCCTACAAGCTTAGAAATCACAGTAGAAACGCCATTTTAGGTTTAAATGGGACAGAGAAACATGACTGAACTGGTATTTTGGAGGGGGTGGCAATGGCAGAGGGTTGCAGGTTCACGCTCCACTCAGTCTGTCACTGTTGTCGAGCCCTTGGGCAAGACACTTCTACCTTTTCTGATGATAGTGGTCAGAGGGACCTCTTGTCAGTGTGCCTGAGGGTGGCTGTGGCAACCTGTGAGTGAATGGATGAATGTTGTTTTGTAAATTACCTTGGGGGGGGGGGGGGGGGGGGGGGCTATAGGACTGTAGAAGGTGTTACATAAACACAGGTTGCAAGGAGGTTTAAAATGCTTTCTCTTGACAGCAACTTCCCTCAGCTCCACCAAAAGGATCCCAATTCATTCCCTGGCTAGCCTGGAGATATAATCACTCCAGCATGTCCTGGGTCCACCTAGTGCCTCCTACTGACAGGAAATACCTGTAACACCTCCACTGGGTGGCATCCAGGAGGCTTTCTCAATCAATTCCCAAACCACCTCAGCTGGCTCCTCTCGATGTGGAGGAGCAGCGGCTCTACTCAGAGTCTTTCCTGGATTTCTGAGCTCCTCAAGCTTTCTGTAGTCCGACAACAGCCACCTTACCGTAGAGGAGGGGTTTGAGTGCCCTAATGTTGTCTGGGAGTATAACCAGAGTACCTTGTCCAGAGGGTGACCAGTGTCCCACTCTGGAGGCAGGCTTGAGGTTGGAGCCCATGTGTGAGTGCTAATGGACTCCTGAAGCAGTTATGTGGGCTTACATAGCAGATTCACTATCTTCAGGAGGAACCTGATGGGTAGCTTACTGCTATTGAATTCATTGTTTTCTCTCAAATCCTAGTGTCAGGTTACCATGGTTACCCCATGAGCCACAAACAGAAGCTTTAACATTTCTAGTCATCTTGGTTCTTTTATATTTCAGACACAGTTCATAGATCAAAAGCATGCGTTTGGCCTTAGCTTAGATTATTATGAATTCCAAGCAGACGTTCCAGGCAGCAGCTGCACTGGCAACCTTCAAAATGTCTTCAGAAGTGCTCTAGTTACTCATTATGCTGCATGTTTTAAAAGCCACATTACAGAAACATGATGCAAACTAGACACGTTTTGTTCAGTTTGCATCATTTTTGTTACCTTAAAGTAGATCACAGACAAATCTGAATCCACATTTGTTTTTGCAGTCAGCGGCTTCGGAACAGCAGCTACTGCTCCATGACAGTGGTGCTTTAGAGGTCAGTCAGGACAACATAAGTACTCTGTCAACTTTGACAGAGTGCGGTCTCAGCTCAAAGCTGCCGTTGTTAACTTGAGGAGTCTTTCGGAAAGATGTGAGCAAAATGAGATGAAAATGTGTCAAATGTAAGGCCTCAAAAAGGTGACTGGATCAGAATAAAGACCACAGAGCAGCCCAAATCGTAATAACAATAACAAAAATAAATTGAGAAGCAATGGCAGTTTCAGACAGAGAGGCCATCAACATCAGACACTGACGGGGCTGTTCTGGGAAGGAGAGGACCAAGGGAGGAGCGTATGGGAGGAAATTACAGCATCAGCAGACCTCCCCTGGTCCTGATGCTAATGTAGCTCTTCCTTCACCCTAACACACACACACACGCGCACATGCACACACATACCACGCAGGACCTGCCATGCTCAAGGAGAGAGGCAGCTATGGATTGTGTAGTTGAAAAGGACGCTTGAGTTTGTTACCTCCTGTTCTGCCAAAACAAACTACTCAGTGCCAAATGATTTTTGTTGTGAGCCAGCGGCAGCTTTCATTGGAGGCACTTCGAATGGATGTGACAGTTCCAGTTTGACGACAGCTCTGTTTTCCCCAGATCTCCGTCGGGGGGTGGGGCAATGCTTGTCATTAGACTTCAAACACCAAACACACACACACACACACACACACACACGTGTGTATATATATATATATATATATATATATATATATATATATATATATATATATATATATATAGCTCCAATATAAGCCTATGGCTAGACCTGAAGGGTGGAATCTCCCCGGGAAGAGCTGGTGGATAACTTTGTTTCATTGTAGGCGACACCCCTACCCTTCAAAAGTCCCACTTCACCACTGGTAATCTCCCTGAGGCCTTGCGTGTGTGTTTGCATGTGTACATGCGTGTGTCTGTCTGCTTCTCTGTACATGCCACTAGTTTCTCGGAGGGAGATGGTCTCAGTGATGCGTGAGTGGGAGGCTGATTTCCCCAACTGCAGCTCTCGCTCCAATCTAACTTCCCACTCATGCTCTCTGCTTTGTTAGATATTTCTTAAGTAACTCTCCCTCTTTCTCTCTTTTTCACCCTCACACACACACACACACACACATACACACACCGCGGCAGGAAGAGGTGTGTTTGTTAGAGGAGAAGCGAGTGCATGCATTTGGTTGGGCCTGTCGTAATGCATTATTATGTAGAATCACACAGACATGCAGAGCGTCTGGGTTCTCTTGAGAAGATCCCTGGAGGAAGAGGGTTTTCCCTGCCCATGTGTCTGACACAGCTAAGACACACACACACATGCATGCACGTGAAAACACACACATACCTTCACTCAGAGTATTCCTGAAGGGTCAGTGTGTCGCCAGGCATGCTCACAGTGCTCCATCACTTTTTTCCACTGGGACAATAGCCGCGACTTCCTGAGGATCGACCTTCACCAACTCACTTCTGTCACTCTTCACATGGGCATGTGTGTGTGTGTGTGTGTGTGTGTGTGTGTGTGTGTGTGTGTGTGTGTGTGTGTGTGTGTGTGTGTGTGTGTGTGTGTGTGTGTGTGTGTGTGTGTGCGTGTGTGTGCGTGTGTGAGTTTGCACGCACTGCCAGGGGAGCGAGCAGCAGTGTGTGTGTGCATTACTTTATGTGTGTGGGTGTGTTTTAGACTGTGTGTCAGGCTGCCTTTTCAGCTGACTCCTCTGTTTCTGGCTTTTTAATGGCTCTTATGGGGCAGGCCTTTAATTGTAAGTCTCTCTCTCTCTCCATCTTAATCCTCCCATCCTTCTGTCTCACCCATTCCCTCGTCCCCTCGCTCCTTCTCCTCTCTCCTCCCGCCTCCCACTGGCTGACAGTCACTAGGGGAGCCAGAGTGCCTGGCCGGAGCTGTGGAGGCCGAATAGGATATTGACTTGCTGCGGAGTGGTTTGGGAGGAGGAGAGGTGGCTGCCTGTCACAGCTAATGAATAGATGCATAAACGAATGAGGCACTCCTTGTGTGTTTATGTGTGTGTGTTGTGGTGCTAAGCTATGCCTAAAAGTGTGCCTGTGTGGAGACATCTGAGCAGCTTAATGCGCGTCAGACAGGCAGACAGACGTTAATAGCAGCCAACTTGATTCTGATAACTATTAAAGGTGTGATAACAGCCCATCCCCTGCCATACATAAAGTATATAAACACCTCTATAGATTGAAGAAGAGGCAGCGGGGGGATTTGGAGGTGTGGAGCAAACAGAGGATACTAAAAACACAAAAAAACAAAGAAACGATCCAGATAAGTGCCAGTGCCTCCAGCTGCTCTGTCTTTTGCTCTCTCGCCTCCTATCCCCCCTCCACCACCACCAAACTCCAATCTTTTGTCATATCTGTGTCGATCTGGAGTGCTCTCATGCCAACCTGGGACAAACACACACACACACACTTGTAGGATAACAAAGTCTAGAGAGGGGGCAGATGAAGGACTGTCAGAGTGTTGATGTCATCCTCGCTGTTGCTTTGTGCCTCATTTCAAAAGCTGATTGCCTTAAGAGGATAATTTACATTTCATAGTCTTTCACAACAAGTGGGTGAGATGGGAGTCAGTGATAGACGGATTGAGAATGAAGTCTGAGAAAGAAAAGCAGAGGTGAGGAGGTTCAGCCAGCAAAGAGGAAAAAGGCGGAGTTTCAAAAGCGGGAGGTCTAAACACGGTTTTTCTGTTCGAATGCAGCTCTCGGTGTCTCTGTTTGCAAGCGAGTGTATGGCTGTTTTTTTTTTTCCGCTTTTGGTAAAATGCTCCTGTATGGTTTGAGCTTTTATTTTCTTACTGGTTTTATATGAGTGTGGATGAAGATGAGATGTGAAGAGGAGAGCCAAGGAGACGAGATGAGAGCCAGAGGAATTAGGAATCGAGTTAGGAGCGGGTTTTTATCTGACGGGAAAGTGTGAAACTGCAGAGTACGAGAAAACTTTTCCTATCAGCGCACTCTCTCAGCTGGCATATGAGGTCTGCACCCCCTGTGTGTGTGCATGTGTCTTTGTGTGTGTTTTTATATCACACTTGTGTGTATTCAGTAGATAGCCTTTCCTCCCCAATGGAGGGGAACATCTGTGTGTGTTGGGGAGTGTGATTGGTTGTCAGCCCTGAGGGTCTGTCCTCTGCATCTGTCTCCTGACTGGCTACTCTGTGACCAATCAGGCACTCCGACCTCACCTTGGCAATCAGATAGTGACACACTCTCTATGGGCATCAGCAGGTCATCTGGAAATACCTGTTATGTTTTATCTCCTGGCGACACACTATCAGTGATGCACACACACACACACACACACACACACGCACGCACGCACGCATGCACACACACACACACACACACACACACACGCACACACACACACACACACACACACACACACACACACACACACACACACACGCACACACACACACACACGCACATGCACACACACACACACAAACTAGAATAACCTTTGTCTTTTTCTCTGCCTGTCTAGGAGATCGCTGCATATCTCATCACATTTGAGAAGCATGATGAGTGGCTGACAACCTCGCCAAAAACCAGGTGAAAAGAGAAAAGATCATCGTTTTTTTTTTCCACATTCGTAGTTTTTAAACCCTGTGGTATTTTCTCTGTGGCCAACAGCACCACATTTCCCAATCCGATTGTAATCTTGGTTGATTGGAAATCCCAAATCTCTGTTTATATGGACACTTACTGAAATGCATGCACTAAGTATTTGGTCAGATTAAATATGTTGAGCATGAGCAAGCTTATAAACAAACACCATCTTGTCCACACGTCTTTCCCCACACATTTTATTTTCTTATTCTCTAGATCTGTCCGTTAACTTGTGTGTTTTTCCCCGTTAGAGACCTTCTTCACATTTTCATCTGCATGCTTTTGTTTTGACTGGTCGCTAAGCTACAGGCTCAGCGGTACGTAGCGCTACTGCTCAGAGGTGTGGACTCGAGTCACGTGACTTGGACTCGAGTCTGACTTGAATCACTATTTTAATGACTTCTGACTTGACTTGATAAAATCTATAAAGACTTATGACTTGGCTCGGACTTGAACAAAAAATCACTTGCAACTTGAATCATCTTGCATCTGTTGACTTGATGATGACTTGAGCATATTTGATATTTTAGCACAAAAGTAGCACGACATGGGCAAAAATCATGAATCATTCTTCGTTCTGGGTTTGATCTTGTTCTGCTAAATGCAGCAGCACTTGGTTTAGAATCAGTTTCTGCTTGTTTGAGCAAATAAATGAAGCTTTAAGAAGCTTTATTTCTGGAATGTATTTATTATCATCGTCATTAAATTGAAGTTGGACAAATGACTTGATTATGACTTGAAAATTCAAAGTAAGAACTTGGACTTGACTTGACTTCCACATCAATGACTTAGGACTAGACTTGGACTTGGTTGTCTTTGACTTGGACTTGACTCAAGATTTGACTTACTTGTGACTTGCAAAGCAGTGACTTGGTCCCACCTCTGCTACTGCTCCTCCGCCACAGATCAGGAGAACAGGATAGCTTCTGTTTACCTCCCGCCATGTTTCGACATGTCCTGAGTGTCTGCAAAGGTGGAAAGATGTCACGCCGAAGTTGCACACATGCTCAGTGGGCATTGTTTTACTCCAAGAATCCGAACTAGTGTGTACATGGATGCCAATCGGAATGATGAATTGACAAAACCACCTCTCTCAGTTGGAATGAAATTTCATTCTGATGGGGCCGTACCGGATCAGAATATTCTGACTGAGATGTTTACGTGAAGAACTATTGATCTGATAGGGCATTTGTTCCGATTACTTGTGCCCATGTAAACGTAGCTATTGAAATCATAAAAACCAATACAGATTATTTCTGATTACATTTTAATGCCAATACTGGTTGTTAATAATAGTCAGCAGATGATGTAAAAGATTCCTTGTAAAAAAAAAACAGTTTTCTTGTCATATATTGATTTAGGAACCAATATATACATATATATATATATAATATTTTTGGCACAAGCATATCTAAAAACACTCAGGTTAGCAGCTGATTTTAAAGCTAATCATAAAGAAGTCAAGCTAAAAGATAATCTGTGTTGATATTTTGGTACAATGATGAAATCTGTCAAAAAGTGTTTTTATGTCTCAAAAACATCTATTAATTGTAACTGGAAAAGGTTCCAAAGACATAATTTATGTTTTTTTCTCCACCTTTTTCATCCCAGTAAGACAGGTTGTGCGCAAATAGAGGGGAATTCAAGATTATTACACTTTAATGGGGTGGGTTTTCAATAAGAAACAAAGGTCTTTAAGGGTTTGTGAGGCCACGAAGAAGCTCAGGGTAACGTTTAGGTAATAAGAGGTTGTTCTTACATTAGCTTTTGGCTCATTAGTCCACTATCAGGAGGAAACTGAAGAATTGTTGGCAAGATTGCAAGGAGAGAAAGAGAGAGAGAGCGTAAAAGAGACTGTTTCCCAATGAAACACTTCTGTTTATCTGCAGTTTGCCAAATATCTTGTAGACAAGACTGTTGAATTTTTTAAGAACAAATGAGACCCAAATAGAGCTATTTCACAGCAGACATCTTGATTTGAAAGAGTAAGGGAGACAAAGGTGTGAAAGGTTGTGAAAAACTTCTTCTATGAAAGAAAGAGAGTCTCGCCAGAATATGACTTTTTTTTAGACATAAAATTTATGAGTTTTATTCTGTAAAATAATGTTTTTGAAGTCTTTAACGTAAAATACACCAGCAAAAAGTTCATCTTCAACATCTAAATTTCATCTGCAAAAATTCAGAATTCAACAGCAAATATTCATCAGCCGCAGAGGTGACCTCCTGGTGTCCACGCCAAAGTTACTGTCACTCGATCAAGTCAATGCTTCACTGGTGTCATGTGATCAGAGAAGTGTAATGTTATTGGCTAAAAGCCACTCGACTCAATCGAGTGATGGTTACTTTGACTTGGGTGACCAGGAGGTAACCTCTGTGGTTGTTGAATATTTGCTGTTGGTTTTTTTTTCCTGTTGAAATTCTGTTGTTGAATTTTTATGGATGAAATGTTTGCTGGTGTATTTTAAGTTTATAAAAATCCCAATACATAATTTTACAGAGTGAAAATTCAAGGTCATGAATTCGATGCGTGAAAAAGTCATATTCTAGTGAGACAGCTTTTCCTGCTCTTTCAACTCCAAATATCAGCTATGAAACATGTCAGTAGGAGGTCTTTGTTCACTGTTTAAAGTGAAAATAATACATTCACATTCTGCAAATGAAACATGGTGGAGGTGGTATCATGGTCTTGGCCTGTTTGATTGCTTCTGGGCCAGGACAGTTTGGATAACTAGAGAATGATTTTAAAAAAATTCCACTAAATGCCAAAACATTTGTTTGAAATGCATTTTACAGGAAATGGTGTCCTGCCACTGGATGATGCAAAGATAACTTATTCAACCACAAAGTGAATCTTGATCTTAATCGGTTAAAAAGTTGCAAAGGGACCAGTTAGCCCTTTACCTGCTTGGTCAACGAGTTGGTAGAACATATCTAATGCCCCTACGTCTCATTGAAGCATCAGATGTACTTTAAGAGAGACTAGGCAGTTTAGGCTTGTTTTTAGCACCTCCTAGTGTTCGTTTAGTAGAACAGAAAGCAAAACTTATCTTGTAACACAATTTAAGAGCTGTAATGTCTCCCCAGCCTTCTTTAGTGTCTACAGACACAAAACAAATGCAAAAGTGGAATATTTTCATTGCTTTTTTTCTTAGTGAGAAAGTTAAACAGTTGATCTGAAGATTTGTCTAAAGACAGATAAGCGGAAATATCTCCATCGTTAAGCACAGACGGAGTTATGTTTTAGTTGCAGTGACTGGTTTACCGTGCATGAAATTTGTCCTTTTTCTAATTTTAGATTATTTTAGGGTCACGTTTGTAAGGAACATTTGAAAAATGTTCTCTGCACAAACACTGAACGTAACTCATTCAGTTGGTGAGTCACATGAGTTTAATCTCATTGAGTAAGTGCTTGTGTTTGATTAAAACATGAGTAATGCACGTCAACTGTCTCCTGTCTCCGTCCTGCTAACAGTCGACTCCACATGTAGAGAGCGCTCTCCAACACTACTGGACTGTAAAACACCTAGTCAGCTGGAAATGGAGCATTAATGAATGTAAATGTATTAGGATAAGTGATGTATAATTCAGACTGGGGGGGGGGGGAGAGGAGGAGGGGCAGCATGTGTAGGATGGGACGTGAAAACGGCTTCACACGCCAAAACTAAATATTCATTGATCCGAGAGCACCAGAAGTAGCTCTTTTCCTAGAACGGGGAGCGGATAGAGCCGAGAAAGAGAAACGGCAAGAAAGGGGAGAGGGGATAAAAGATTTCGGGGAAAGGGCGAGCTGAATTATTGATGAATCACCTTATTGACATTTACTTTAGTTAATACAGATGTACTCTAGATATATACTGCTAGGGAAAAAAAAAGAGAGAATGAAAAACGAAAGAGACTGGAAAAAGAGGAAAGTTTAAAAAAAGAGAAAAGAACTGGAAGATGAAGTAAAAGAAGTGAATCGGTCACCCCGTGCACCTCTCCCCCCATTTGTGATTACTGACACAGCTGAAAGACTGAGGTGATACCTCTGCGCTCTCATTGTGCCAGCCTAAGGACTGCTGTCAGGAGCAGCCGGAGGCCACCAGCACGGTTTATGTTGTGGATGGATTTCTCATTGATTGGTTGTGCTGCCGTACAGCCTCAGCCTCCCAGCAGCAGCAGCAGCAGTCATATTGGTGTTATTGAGCAGCAGTTAGATATAATCCCATTTATGCATGACACAAGGCACGATTAGAACAGATTACACCTAATCCCATCAGATGGGAAGGAGCGCAGCAAAAGTAGCCGGTGGCATTTACGTGAATGCACTCATTGTGTTTGTATTCTTGCTTCGTTTTCTTGCGTGCG